>NC_133735.1:435000-542823 GCF_048934315.1 Petromyzon marinus
GGGTGGGTTGGGTGGAGTGGGGTGGGTGGAGTGAGGTGGGTGGGGTGGGTGGGTTGGGGTGGGTGGGGTGGGTTGGGGTGGGTGGAGTGAGGTGGGTGGGTGGGGTGGGTGGGGTGGGGTGGGGTTGTGAGTTGTTGGGGGTGGGGGGGTGGAGTTGCGTGGGGTGGAGTGGGTTGGCTGGAGTCGGTAGCTCGCGGTGTTTGTGAAGAACTGAATGAACGGTGCTGTTGAGAGAAGCGTCGGATGGCTGCCGAAAGAGTAACGCCTGGATGAGTGAACGTGCACAAGGTGGAGGCACCAATGATGCCTTCATTCGCGCGTGCCTTGAACTTCTTTCGCACCGTGCCTAGCCAACGACGCTCATCGGAGGTTGAGGGCTTCATAATGACGGAAGGAAGAGGGTTCCAGACGGCCCCTGAAGTGCATCCCAGAAGCTCGCGATGCCGTCAACTGTCTTTGTCCGAGAGGACGATGGAGAAGATTGAAGTCGTGGATTCCTGGACTTATAGCGACGGGAACACTCAAATTTGATTTGAAGCTGTCGTTGCTGCAGGTATCCACAATTCTCTTTGGCTCTTTCGGTGAAGCCACGTGGGGGCAGAAAATGAAATAAATCACGACGTTCCGGGGCGCAACGCAAGCGCCCCGTCATCAGCTTTCTCACCTGATGAGTCTTAGCCGAGGCTATGAGGCTGTAAGCTGCTCCTGCATCAAAGTTCCATGGATCTGAGTCTGTAAGCTGCTCCTGCATCAAAGTTCCATGGATCTGAGTCTGTAAGCTGATCCTGCATCAAAGTCCATGGATCTGAGTCTGTAAGCTGCTCCTACATCAAAGTCCATGGATCTGAGTCTGTAAGCTGCTCCTGCATCAAAGTCCATGGATCTGAGACTGTAAGCTGATCCTACATCAAAGTCCATGGATCTGAGTCTGTAAGCTGATCCTGCATCAAAGTCCATGGATCTGAGACTGTAAGCTGATCCTACATCAAAGTCCATGGATCTGAGTCTGTAAGCTGATCCTGCATCAAAGTCCATGGATCTGAGACTGTAAGCTGATCCTACATCAAAGTCCATGGATCTGAGACTGTAAGCTAATCCTGCATCAAAGTCCATGGATCTGAGACTGCAAGCTGCTTCTGCATCAAAGTCCATGAATCTGAGATCCCACCAACAGCCTCGTCATACAAACCAACAAAATCAGTTCTGATTCAACCGCATTAATTGATCAAACCAAACAGTTCTCGTTGAAACCTTCTGCTGCCAGGCCACCAAGATTATATGGCTTACCAAAAATACATAAAGTGGATACACCCCTTCGTCCCATCGTCTCTACTATCAACTCCCCCACCTACAAACTCGGCCGTGGCAGATCACTGTTAAAATTCATTAGGCTCACATGGCATTGACTTCTCCAAGACAGAGGTTCTTTGCAAGCCATCTGGCTACCATGCGAGATTCGTTCATGAGGCTTTCCACATATACAAACAGAAACAATTTCAACCGAGAAGATGGATTTTGGCTTAGCAATCATTGGAAGGATTTGAAAAACCATTTCGGGTCTTAATTGATTGTTCACGCTTAAGGTGGCTTTCAGACCGCATCCATTATTTTCGTCTCCCCCCTCCGCTTTTCCGTACATAGATGGACTCTTCCATTTGAATGACTGCCAAATCGCTCTCCGTGGTACTAACGTAAAAAAAACCCGCCACTTTTTTCAAATTTTCTTGCTGTGGTTTTCACACCTGATGATGATTGCTTGTGTTGCAGTCGAAACGTCGTGATAATTTTATTGTATTATTTTTTATTATTTTATTGTTTCCCTTCTACGTGGTGACTTTACCGAAATAACCAGGAATACGATGTTACTAGCACTTATGATGATGCTACTACTGCTGATGCTACTGCTTATGATGCTACTGATCATGATGCTGCAACTGCTGGTGATGTTGATGCTACTTCTGATGATGATACTGATGTCGATGCTCCTGATGATGATGCTACTGCTGATGCTACTTCTGATGCTACTGATGTTGATGATGATGCTCCTGATGATGATGATGCTACTGATGATGATGCTACTGATGATGATGCTGCTGATGTTGATGATGATGCTAATGATGATGGTACTGCTGATGATGATGCAACTGATGTTGATCATGATGCTACTGCTGATGCAACTGATGTTGATCATGATGCTACTGATAATGATGCTGATGATGATGCTACTGATGATGATGCTTCTGATGATGATGAAGCTACCGATGATGATGATGATGATATTGCTGCTGATGATGATGCTACCGATGATGATGATGCTACCGATGATGATATTGCTGATGATGATGCTACTGATGATGGTGATACCGATGATGATGATGCTACCGATGATGATGCTGATGATGCTGATGATGATGCTACTGATGATGATGCTTCTGATGATGATGCTACCGATGATGATGATGATGATATTGCTGCTGATGATATTGCTGCTGCTGATGATGATGCTATCGATGATGATGATGCTACCGATGATGATGATGCTGATGATGATGCTCCCGATGATGATTCTACCGATGATGATGATGCTGCTGCTGATGATGATGATGCTGATGATGATAATGCTACCGATGATGATGATGCTGCTGATGATGCTGATGATGATGCTAATGATGATAATGCTACCGATGATGATGATGCTGATGATGATGCTGATGACGCCCTCCCCCAGGCGCGCCTCCCTGCACGCCGCCTCCGCGCGCCGCGTCTCGTGCCCAGCGGCTGAGCGAGACCGACTCGCCGCTCTCAGTGACGACAACGATGACGACGACGATGACGACGATGACGACGACAACGATGACGACAACGATGACGACAACGATGACGTGGGTAGCCCGGGGGGCCGGCCCAGCTGCAGGCTGCTCGTGCTGGGGGCACGCGGAGTGGGCAAGTCGAGCCTCGCGGCGGCGTTCACGGGAGGGGCCAGGCAACGGGAGGAAGCGGGTGGGTGGCAGCAGCATCATCAGCATCAGATTCATCATCACCATCAGCAGCAGCAGCAGCAGCATCAGATTCATCATCATCAGCAGCAGCAGCATCAGATTCATCATCATCAGCATCAGCAGCATCATCATCAGCAGCAGCATCAGATTCATCATCATCAGCATCAGCAGCATCATCATCAGCAGCAGCATCAGATTCATCATCATCAGCAGCAGCATTAGATTCATCATCATCAGCAGCATCATCATCATCAGCAGCATCATCATCAGATTCATCATCATCAGCAGCATCATCACCATCATCATCAGCAGCATCATCACCATCAGCAGCAGCAGCATCAGCAGCATCATCAGCAGCAGCAGCATCAGCAGCATCAGCATAAGATTCATCATCAGCAGCAGCAGCAGCATCATCATCAGCAGCATCATCATCACCAGCAGCATCATCAGCAGCAGCAGCATCATGAGCAGCATCATCATCAGCATCATCAGATTCATGATCATCAGCAGCAGCAGCATCATCAGATTAATCATCAGCAGCAGCATCATCAGATTCATCATCATCAGCAGCATCATCAGCAGCAGCAGCATCATCAGATTCATCATCATCATCAGCAGCAGCAGCATCATCATCAGCATCATCAGATTCATCATCATCAGGAGCAGCATCATCAGCAGAATCATCATCATCAGATTCATCATCATCATCATCAGCAGCAGCATCATCAGCAGCATAATAATCAGCAGCATCATGAGCAGCATCATGAGCAGCATCATGAGCAGCATCATGAGCAGCATCATGAGCAGCATCATCAGCAGCAGCATCATCATCAGCAGCATCAGTGCCGGATGAAGGCAGTGCGTGTAGTAGTACACGTGTAGTAGTAGCTACTACTACTAGCTACTACATGTGTAGTAGTAGCTACTACTACACGTTTACTACTACACGTTTAGTAGTAGCTACTACTACACGTGTAGTAGTAGCTACTACTAAACGTGTAGTAGCTACTACTACACGTGTAGTAGTAGCTATTACTACACGTGTAGTAGTAGCTACTACTACACATGTCGTTAGCTACTACACATGTGTAGCTACTACTACACGTTTACTACTACACGTGTAGTAACTACTACTACACGTGCAGCTACTACACGTGTAGTAGTAGCTACTACTACACGTGTAGTAGTAGCTATTACTACACGTGTAGTAGTAGCTACTACTACACATGTCGTTAGCTACTACACATGTGTAGCTACTACTACACGTGTAGTAGTAGCTACTACTACACGTTTACTACTACACGTGTAGTAGCTACTACTACACGTGCAGCTACTACATATGTAGTTACTTTTGTACATCATGGACCTCCTTTGCCATTACCAAAACATGAGAATAGGTTTTCCCACTCTGACCTGGTAATAAAACAGCCGCGTTAAGTACCGCCTTGTGGCGTCCTCTGGTCTAACACCGTTGTGAGACGAGGCTCAAAAGAAAGCCGTCTCTGGTGTGGACCAATCAGTTTCATCATCATCATCATCATACATTATCAGAGTGTGATTTTTTTGTTGTTGGCATTTCGACCGCAAGTATTGTGGTTAACGTAGACGTGATTCCTTGTAAATGGTTTCAGTTTGGTGTTTTAGCAACATAACAGCTGTTTTGTTGCCAGGTAAAAGGTTGAAAAAGCGAGCTGCTTTTGCTACTGGCATAATCCGGCACTGATCAGCGTCCTCATCAGCATCCCATCAGTGTGGCCGGCATGCGCCTGTCCCTCTCCTTCGGAGACGATGACGAGACTCTGCAAGAGCGAGCAGATGCTGAGAACAGCTGCTCATATCGAATAACATTTTGCAGGCGTTTTTGTTGAACAATTTCACGTTTTTTTGTTCTTTTAAACAAGAAAACATCAAACATCTTCCCAAAAATATCTTGCGGTGTCTCCTAAATGTTCCACTTCCTGATAAAAACATTTTTTCTATTATAATGAGACCTCCTTTGCCAGTACCAAAATATAATAATAAAGGGTTTTTTTCACTTTTTTCTGGCAACAAAACTGAAACCTCTTTACAAATAATCGTGCCGCTACATTCACCACAATGCTTGCGGTCAAAATGCAAACACTATGCAAAGAGTGGGTGGGGGGGAGGGGATGCGTGACGTCAGCAGGCACACTGCGTGACGTCAGCAGGCACGTGACGCTGCCGCATGCGGGTGACATCACAGATGTGACGTCACCGCTCACTTGCCGTGCAAAATATATCCATTATTGCGCCCCCCCCCCCAAATACAAAAGTCTATTTTTATACTTTTTGCATTGTGTACAGTCTGGAAGCTACCCGCATGGCAAATTTCAAGTTTGTTGCATGTCGGGAAGTATGCTAAACGTTTCGAACAGACACACACATTCGCAAATTTTCCTTTCACATACACACATACATACGTGGAGATGCACAGAGGTTTAATAGAGGTTACATCGAAATTGAACCTTTTTGCCCCGTGCGGAAAACAAAAAAAACTTGATGAAAAATAAGGATCGTTTTTTTTTTTTACCAATTTCTGGCGACGAAGCAGCGGCTAAGCTTTGCAAAACACCAAATGGATTCCTTTCGCAGGGCACCAAGTCTGCGTCAAGCACGCACGCTCGTGGCAAAAACCACACAAGCCAACGTCCGCTGACAATGTGCGCGGTACTCTTTGGTTCTATTACGTGACTTTACCCAATAGAACCAAAGAGTATGGCTCCTTGCAGTCACGAAAGCTTCAAATCTAGAAATGTACACGGTGTCTTCGGAACTAATTGGCCCGCACCAGAGATAGAGACTTCTATGGGGGGGGGGGGCTTTGTCTCACGACGTTTGTTACACCGGGGAACACCAAAAGGCGAACAGCACAAAGCCAAAGGAAGTAGCAGAGCACTGACCCAGGTCGAGGAGTTACATCTGTGGGACCTTTTTTTTTGCCAGGATCCAAAATGATGACAAATTTACAATAGGTTTGATCCTTTTGTTTTTTTGGGGGGAGGGGGGGAAATAGAGATTGATGTTATTGTGGACCACCACTACAATTCTCATCAACTCCACTACCACCACAACTACCACCACCACTACAACTAACCATCAACTCCACCACCACCACAACTACCATCAACTCCACCACCACCATGACTACCATAAACTCCACCACCACAACTACCATCAACTCCACCACCACAACTACCATCAACTCCACCACCACCACAACTACCATCAACTCCACCACCACCACCACAACTACCATAAACTCCACCACCACAACTACCATCAACTCCACCACCACCACAACTACCATCAACTCCACCACCACCACAACTACCATAAACTCCACCACCACAACTACCATCAACTCCACCACCACCACAACTACCATCAACTCCACCACCACCACTACAACTACCATCAACTCCACCACCACCACCACCACCACCACAACTAACCATCAACTCCACCACCACCACCACAACTACCATCAACCCCACCACTACCACCACCACAACTACCATCAACCCCACCACTACCACCACCACAACTACCAACAACCCCACCACCACTACCATCAACCCCACCACCACCACCACAACTACCATCAACCCCACCACCACAACCACCTCCACTACCCACAATGCCCCTCGTCCCTGCCCTCCCAGGCGCGTGCACAAGGTGGCGCACGCTGAAAGTCGATGGCGTGGAGGTGATGGTGGTGGTTGAAGACACCTGGGCAGAGGTACACTCACCACTCACCACTCTACACTCACCACTCTACACTCACCACTATACACTCACCACTCATCACTCACCACTCTACACTCACCACTCTACACTCACCACTCATCACTCACCACTCTACACTCACCACTCTACACTCACCACTCTACACTCACCACTCACCACTCTACACTCACCAATCACCACTCACCACGCTACAATCACCACTCACCATTCTACACTCATCACTCTACACTCACCACTCACCACTCACCTCTCACCACTCACCACTCGCCTGGTATACAGGAGGACGTGGGTTCAATCCCGACCCTGATGCCTGCTGTATATTTGGAGTTTGCATGTCAACTATCAACACCACCACCACAACTATCAACACCAGCACCACCACAACTATCACCAACACCACCACCATTACAACTATCAACACCAGCACCACCACCACAACTATCAACACCACCACTACAACTATCAACACCACCACCACCACTATCAACACCACCACAACTATCAACACCACCACCACAACTATCAATACCACCACCACCACTACAACTATCAATACCACCACCACGGCAACTATCGACACCACGACCACCACAACTATCATCAACACCACCACTACAACTATCAACACCACCACCACCACAACTATCAACACCACCACCACAACTATCAACACCACCACCACAACTATCAATACCACCACTACAACTATCAATACCACCACCACGACAACTATCGACACCACGACCACCACAACTATCATCAACACCACCACTACAACTATCAACACCACCACCACAACTATCAACACCACCACCACAACTATCAACACCACTACCACCACCACAACTATCAACACCACCACCACCACTACAACTATCAACACCACCACCACCACCACAACTATCATCAACACCACCGCTACAACTATCATCGCCTGATATACAGGAGGTCGTGGGTTCAATCCCGACCCTGATGCCTCCTGTATATTTGGAGTCTGCGTGTCTCTCTCTCATCATCATCACGGTGGTTTGGGGATGTAAACTACCACGCCTGATTTAATCCCGACCCTGACGCCTGCTGCTGCTGCTGTATAGTTGGATTTTGCGTGTCCCTCTCTCTCTCCCCGTGGTCACTGCGTGGATGTTTCTCTGGCTCCTCCAGCTTTTTTTTCCCCGACGCAGCATTCAGAATCGATGTAAATGTCCACGTGATGGTGATGACACGTGAATGTCCACGTAATGGTGATGACGTAAATGTCCACGTGACGGTGACGACGTAAATGTCCACGTGACGGTGACGACGTAAATGTCCACGTGACGGTGATGATGACGTCAATGTCCACGTGATGGTGACGACGTAAATGTCCACGTGACGGTGATGACGACGTAAATGTCCACGTGACGGTGATGACGTAAATGTCCACGTGATGGTGACGACGTAAATGTCCACATGACGGTGATGACGTGAATGTCCACATGACGGTGATGACGTGAATGTCCACGTGACGGTGATGACATGAATGTCCACATGACGGTGATGACGTAAATGTCCATGTGACGGTGACGACGTAAATGTCCACGTGACGGTGACGACGTAAATGTCCACATGACGGTGATGACGTAAATGTCCACGTGACGGTGATGACGTGAATGTCCACGTGATGGTGATGACGTGAATGTCCACGTGACGGTGATGATGTAAATGTCCACGTGACGGTGACGACGTAAATGTCCACGTGACGGTGACGACGATGTAAATGTCCATGTGACGGTGATGACGATGTAAATGTCCACGTGACGGTGATGATGTAAATGTCCACGTGACGGTGACGACGTAAATATCCACGTGACGGTGATGACGTAAATGTCCACGTGACGGTGACGACGTAAATATCCACGTGACGGTGATGACGTAAATGTCCACGTGACGGTGACGACGTAAATGTCCACGTGACGGTGACGACGTAAATGTCCACGTGACGGTGATGACGACGTAAATGTCCACGTGACGGTGATGACGACGTAAATGTCCACGTGATGGTGACGACGTGAATGTCCACATGACGGTGACGACGTGAATGTCCACGTGACGGTGACGACGTAAATGTCCACGTGACGGTGATGACGACGTAAATGTCCACGTGACAGTGATGACGACGTGAATGTCCACATGATGGTGACGACGTGAATGTCCACGTGATGGTGACGACGTAAATGTCCACGTGACGGTGACGACGTAAATGTCCACGTGACGGTGACGACGATGTAAATGTCCACGTGACGGTGATGACGATGTAAATGTCCACGTGACGGTGATGACATAAATGTCCACGTGACGGTGACGACGTAAATATCCACGTGACGGTGATGACGTAAATGTCCACGTGACGGTGACGACGTAAATATCCACGTGACGGTGATGACGTAAATGTCCACGTGACGGTGACGACGTAAATGTCCACGTGACGGTGACGACGTAAATGTCCACGTGACGGTGATGACGACGTAAATGTCCACGTGATGGTGACGACGTGAATGTCCACATGACGGTGACGACGTGAATGTCCACGTGACGGTGACGACGTAAATGTCCACGTGACGGTGATGACGACGTAAATGTCCACGTGACAGTGATGACGACGTGAATGTCCACATGACGGTGACGACGTGAATGTCCACGTGATGGTGACGACGTAAATGTCCACGTGATGGTGACGACGTAAATGTCCACGTGACGGTGACGACGTAAATATTCACGTGACGGTGATGACGTAAATGTCCACGTGACGGTGACGACGTAAATGTCCACGTGACGGTGACGACGTAAATGTCCACGTGACGGTGATGACGTGAATGTCCACGTGACGGTGATGACGTGAATGTCCACGTGACGGTGATGACGTAAATGTCCACGTGACGGTGACGACGTAAATGTCCACGTGACGGTGACGACATGAATGTCCACGTGACGGTGACGACGTGAATGTCCACGTGACGGTGATGACGTAAATGTCCACGTGACGGTGACGACGTGAATGTCCACGTGACGGTGATGACGTAAATGTCCACGTGACGGTGATGATGACGATGACGACGACGAAGCCCCCTCCGTTGATCTGCTATCATTTGGGGACAGCCAGGAACGCTTCTGAAAGAGAGCTAAAGAGCAGAGTGAGGCCTTAATTTGGTTATAATAAATAAATAAAACATTCATAATAGGGGGGAGGGGCTCCCCCCCACTTTTTTTCTGCCAACAAAACTTAAACTTTTTTTCCCTACGAGGAATCATGTTGCTGTATTCACCACAAAATGCAAACAACAAAAAAAACAAACGCACTCTGATAATATATTTATGATGCATTGCCCTTGGAGCTGCGTAACGCCTTGTGGCGTCCTCTGGCCTAGCATCAATTGGGTCGAGGCTCAAAAGAAAGCCGTCCCTTGGTGTGGACCAATCACTTTCAAGGACAATGCATCATCATCATCGTCATACTATCAGAGTGTGTTGTTTTTTTGTTTGCATTTTGACCGCAAGTATTGTGGTTAATGCAGCGACATGAATCCTCGTAAATAAAAGTTTCAATTTTTGTTGCCAGAAAAAAAACGGGAAAACCCCCCCAATTATGATATTTTGGTACTGGCAAAGGGAGGTCTAATGATGTAAACATTGCATCGTTTCGTAGTTTAGTGCGGTGGTTCTGAAACTTTACCGCAGCCTTCCAGCCCCCTGGGTCTCGTAATAGGTTTTTACCCTTTTAGCTGGCACAAAAAAAACTGACACCTTTATACAAGGCATTATGTTTGCGATAACCACAACACAAGCAGTCAAAAATGCAAACAAAAAGACAACTCTGATAATGATGATGGCACTGTCCTTGAATTTGATTGGTCCACACCTGAGACGGCTTTTCTTAGAGCCCTTTGTCTCCACTGGTGTTGGACCAAAAGACGCCAAAAGGCGTACGACTCAAAAACAGCGCACCATCAGGGTATTGAGGGCTCGGGGTGAGCATTTACATTATGAGACCTCCTTTGCCAGTAACAAGATAGGTAATAGGTTTTTACCCTTTTAACTGGCACACAAAACTGACACCTTTATTCAAGGCATCATGTCTGCGATAACCACGACACAAGCGGTCAAAAATGCAAACAACTGTCCTCGAATTCAAGGACAGTGCCAATATCATTATCAGAGTTGCCTCTTTTTGTTTGCACTTTTGACTGCTTGTGTCGTGGTGATTGCAAACACGATCCCCTGGGTCTCGTTCATTCACACAAATGTTGCAATGTCAACAAATGCGTCGAACTCGATGAAGACGAAGTGAGTTGCTACTGAGTCTTGGTTCTTTCGCCAAAGTGACGTCGATGGAAACGAAGAATAATTAAGTACACGTTTACGTAAATTTTTTTAAATAAATAAATATAAATCCACGAAGTTTCCACGGCCACTCAAGCGCTCTCCGCCTGACGAAGGCCGCTTGTGTTGCGATCGAAACGTCGTGAGTTTTTCTTTTGCCTTAATTTTATAATTTTATTTTAAATTTTAGAATTTTTAATTTTATGATTTTTATTTTTATTTCCCTACCTACGTGACTTTACCGAAAGCATCGAGAATAGGAATTCCTGCAGTCGCGAAAGTTTGAAGTGAAAATGTAAGTTGCTACTTACCACCCCATGCTTGATTTGTGTTCTGGTGATTTACCTGCTGGACACCAGACTGGCCATTGTCTCGCACCCACCCCTAGGGGGAGTGCGTGCACACCCAAGGTTCAGAACCACTGGTGCACAGTGTGTCTGTGTGTCTGTCTGTATGTGTCTGTATGTGTGTCTGTATGTGTGTGTCTGCATGTGTGTGTGTCTGTATGTGTGTGTCTGTGTGTGTGTCTGTGTGTGTGTCTGTGTGTGTGTTTGTGTAACTCCCAATCGGTGATGGGGCAGTTGTGGAGAGAGTGGAGAGTTTCCCATACCTGGGCAGTGTGCTTATGACTGGCTCCAGTTTAACAGCAGAGGTCTCACTCCGAATCAGTCGAGCGGCAATATCTTTTCATCGGTTGCGTAACGCTGTGTGGAAGCTACCTGGTCTGTCGCTCCGCACTAAGCTTCAGGTCTTCTCAGCCACGGTCATTCCCTCCCTTCTCTACGCTTGCGAAACGTGGACCCCCCTAATGGAACATCTTCGCCGGTTGGAAACATTTAAGCTGGCCTGCCTACGATCCATTATGGGTTTAACCAGACTGGATTGTGTGAGGAGCTCACAAATCCTTGAAAGATCTGGGCAGGGTCCCATCGGTGAGCTGCTCCGGCAGGCAAGGCTGCGATGGCTGGGTCATGTAGCCCGCATGCCCAGCCACCGCATGCCGAAACAGCTTTTGTTTGGCCGGATTGAGGGGGCTAAGCGGGCGCGGCACGGGCTAGAGAAGAGATGGAGTGATGTGGTACAGGAGGACGTGGAGCTGAGTGGACTTGCCGATGACTGGTACCAGCGGTGTCAAGATCGGCCTCTGTGGAGGAGGCTCGTGAAGGACGCTACTGGGCAGTTGGAGGCAGTCGCCCTCCAACAACAACGGAGGGCGGAGGAGCGACGCTCAGAACAACGAGCGGAGCGCCGGGTGGCTAAAGCACAGCTGGTTGGCACAGTAGGGGGCACAGGTGGTGCATCAGCCAGTCATCTCAGTCAGTCGACCCGTGGCACCTGGGTCTGCCCCGTGACCTCCTGCCAGCGGGCGTTCGACACTTCACGTGGCCTCAGGGTGCACATAGCCTGGCACAAGCGTCGTGGTGATGTCACCGCCACTTAGTGGCGAATGGCGGTTGTTGTTGTTGTTGTTGTTGTGTCTGTGTGTGTGTGTCTGTGTGTCTGTGTGTGTGTGTGTCTGTGTGTGTCTGTGTGTGTCTGTGCGTGTGTGTGTGCGTCTGTGCATGTGTCTGTGTGTGTGTCTGTGCGTGTGTCTGTGTGTGTTTGTGCGTGTGTCTGTGTATATGGGGAACGGTAGTGTAGTGGTTTACGTGCTGCGCTATGAACTTGGCCACCCGAGTTCGATTCCCCCTCACGGCCAACACCGGTGACGATCATCTGAACCGGTGCCGGGCCTCCCCTCGGTCGACTCAGCCTCAAATGAGCACCCGGCGTGCGCCGTGTAAACATCTCCACCGGGGGGGGGGGGGGGGGGGAGACAAAGGCGGCGTGTCGCCCTCCGTTTGCCGCTCCACTGCCAGCTCGCTAACGGTGCCTGCCGCCCGCCAGTCTTGCTGAAGGCCGCCCGGGGCCTTTGACCTTTGCCCCCCTGCTGCAGGGCGACTGCGTGAAGCGGGCGAGTCGGGGCATGGACGCCTTCCTCCTCGTCTACTCCGTCACGGAGCGCGCCTCCTTCGAGAGGGCCTCCCAGCTGCGCCTCGCGCTCCGGCGAGGCGGAGGAGGAGGAGGAGGCCCGAGCCTGGGGCCCGGCGGGGCGGCGGGGCCCAAGGGGGCGGCGGGGCCCCGCGAGCCGCCCGTCATCCTGGTGGGGAACAAGAGCGACTTGGTGCGCTCACGGGACGTGTCCGAGGAAGGTGGGGAGACTCCGCTCTCATCTCACTACACTCCGCTACACTCTCATCTCACTACACTCTCATCTCACTCCTCTCTCATCTCACTACACTCCACTCTCATCTCACTCCATTCTCATCTCACTCCTCTCTCATCTCCCTCCACTCTCATCTCCTCTCATCTCACTCTCATCTCATCTTACTCCTCTCTCATCTCACTCCACTCCACTCTCATCTCACTCCTCTCATCTCACTCCACTCACCTCCACGCACTCTCCTGCCTCTCCACTCCACTCACTCCACTCTCCTCTCATCTCACTTCACTCCACTCTCATCTCACTTCACTCTCATCCACGCACTCTCCTACCTCTCCACTCTAAATTCACCCCACTCCACTCACTCCACTCTCATCTCACTCCACTCCCCTCTCATCTCACTCCACTCCCCTCTCATCTCACTCCACTCCCCTCTCATCTCACTCCACTCCCCTCTCATCTCACTCTACAGCCAAGGCTCCGAGTCCAATCCCCCAGTCAACATCTGCTCGATGAGGTATCGCTCCGTCTCGTTATGGACTAGAAAAAACTAAAACTTGACTAAAACTAAACTATAACTAAAACTAAACTTAAACTGAAACTAAACTCAAACTGAAACTAAACTTAAACTAAACTAAAACTAAACTAAACTAAAACTTAAACTAAACTAAAAATAAACTAAAACTAAACTAAAACTAAACTAAAACTTAACTAAAACTAAACTTAAACTAAACTAAAACTAAACTAAACTAAACTAAAAACTAACTAAAACTAAACTAAACTAAAACTAAACTAAAACTAAACTGAACTAAAACTAAACTAAACTAAAACTAAACTAAAACTAAAATAAACTAAAACTAAACTAAAACTAAACTAAAACTAAACTTAAACTAAAACTAAACTAAAAACTAAATTAAAACTAAACTAAAAATAAACTAAAACTAAACTAAAACTAAACTGAAACTAAAACTAAACCAAAACTAAACTAAAACTAAACTTAAACTGAAACTAAACTAAAACTAAACTAAAACTAAACTGAACTAAAACTAAACTTAAACTAAACTAAAACTAAACTAAAACTAAACTAAAACTAAACTTAAACTAATACTAAAACTAAACTAAAACTAAACTTAACTAAAAACTAAATTGAAACTAAATTAAACTAAAAATAAACTAAAACTAAACTAAAACTAAACTGAAACTAAAACTAAACTAAAACTAAACTAAAACTGAAACTAAACTTAAACTGAAACTAAACTAAAACTAAACTAAAACTAAACTTAAACTAAACTAAAACTAAACTAAACTAAAACTAAACTAAACTAAAAACTAAACTAAACTGAACTGAACTAAAACTAAACTAAACTAATACTGAACTAAAACTAAACTAAAACTAAACTAAAAATAAACTAAAACTAAACTAAAACTAAACTAAACTAAAACTAAACTAAACTAAAACTAAACTATAACTAAAACTAAACTAAAACTATAACTAAAACTAAACTTAAACTGAAACTAAACTTAAACTGAAACTAAACTAAAACTAAACTAAACTAAAACTTAAACTAAACTAAAAATAAACTAAAACTAAACTAAAACTAAACTTAAACTAAACTAAAACTAAACTAAAACTAAACTAAAAACTAAACTAAAACTAAACTAAACTAAAACTAAACTAAACTAAAACTAAACTGAACAAAAACTAAACTAAAACTAAAATAAACTAAAACTAAACTAAAACTAAACTAAACTTAAACTAAATTAAAACTAAACTAAAAACTAAATTAAAACTAAACTAAAAATAAACTAAAACTAAACTAAAACCAAACTTAAACTAAAACTAAACTAAACTGAACTAAAACTAAACTTAAGCTAAACTAAAACTAAACTAAAACTAAACTAAAACTAAACTAAAACTAATACTAAAACTGAACTAAAACTAAACTAAAAACTAAATTAAACTAAAAATAAACTAAAACTAAACTAAAACTAAACTGAAACTAAAACTAAACTAAAACTAAACTAAAACTGAAACTAAACTTAAACTGAAACTAAACTAAAACTAAACTAAAACTTAATCTGAACTAAAACTAAACTAAACTAAAAACTAAACTAAACTAAAACTAAATTAAACTGAACTGAACTAAAACTAAACTAAAACTAAACGAATACTGAACTAAAACTAATCTAAAAATAAACTAAAACTAAACTAAAATAAACTCAAACTAAACTAAACTGAAATAAAACTAAACTAAAACTAAACTAAAACTAAACTAAAACTAAACTAAACTGAACTAAAACTAAACTAAAACTAAACTAAAACTAAACTAAAACAAACTAAAACTAAACTAAAACTAAACTAAAATAAACTAAAACTAAACTAAAACTTACTAAACTAAAACTAAAGTTTAGTTTTATTTTAGTTTTAGTTTAGTTTAGTTTTAGTTTAGTTTTAGTTTAGTTTTCCGGCGATAACACGAGAGAAGTGAACACCACATGGACACCTCAGTGGCGTAGTGACGACATTATCCGCTCAGGGGCTGGTGCAGCAATCGTTCAGGGTGGTGTCTCTCGCAGGACCGCCCCTACTCGCCGTTGTCATTACCGCGTGCTCCCCTTGTCCTCATCGCATCATCGTCACGCGTCACGGTGTCGAACATTTAACGCTGTGGGGGGGGAGGGCGTGGAGCTCCAAACTTCGCAAAATGCAGCCACAAGCAACAGCGGCGTTTGTCTCTTTGCAATCTTAACGTTACTGCTCTCTTGATTTAAAGCTTTCGTGACTGCAGGGATTCATATTCTTGGTTCTTTCGGTAAAGTCACCACCACGTAGAAGGGGAAACAATAAAATAATAAAAAATATAAAACAATAAAATTCCCACGACGTTTCGACTGCAACACAAGAAGCAATCATCATCGTCAGATGTGAAAAACACAGCAAGAAAATTTGAAAAAAGTGGCGTTTTTTTACCATCAGCACCACGGAGAGCGATTTGGCAGTTATTCAGATGGACGAGTCCATCAATTTTGGTTTAAAGCTTTCGTGACTGCAGGGATTCATATTCTTGGTTCTTTTGGTAAAGTCACCACCACGTAGAAGGGAAACAATAAAATAATAAAAAATATAAAACAATAGAATTCTCACGACGTTTCGACTGCAACACATGAAGCAGTCATTATCAGGTGTGAAAACCACAGCAATATTTTTTTCTTTCAAATTTTCTTGCTGTGGTTGTTCACACCTGATGATGATTGCTTGTGTTGCAGTCGAAACCTCGTGAGTATTTAATTGTTTTATACTTTTATTATTTCCCTTCTACGTGACTTTGCCGAAAGAACCAAGAATATGTTGCGGCTCTCGTTTGATTGAACTGGGCTCATCAGAGTGCGCACGATCGAATGTTCTTACTCGAGATGACAGACGTGGAACGAATATGAAATAAATGAATTTTATTTGAAGAAAAAAACGAACAGAGGCAGATCATACAAACGCCAATTGCTCATTATCACTCTGTAGAACAGTGGGAGAACATATAAAGTCCATACAATAATTAGTTTTACCCTTTCTCGCAATGAAACACCAATCAGAAGCCTTTTCCATGGAATCGTGTCTTCATGTGCCACGCATACTTGCGGCGAACATGCATACAAAAACACGCTCTGGTATTTTATGAAGCATTTTACTTTGAAACTGATTGGTCCACACCAAGGGACGGCTTTCTTTTGAGCCTCATCTCAATCGGTGCTAGGCCAGAGGACGCCAAAAGGCGAACAGCACAAAGACAATGCCACTATCAAAGTGATGAGGGCTCGGGGTTAAGCATCTACATCATCATTAGACCTCCTTTGCCAGTACCAAAATATAATCATTGGGGGGTTTTTCCCGTTTTTTCTGGCAACAAAACTGGAACCTTTTCAGCAAGGATTCATGTTGCTGCATTAACCACAATACCTGCGGTCAAAATGCAAACGAAAAACACACACTCTGATAGTATGATGATGCATTGTCCTTGAAACTGATTGATCCACACCAGAGACGGCTTTCTTTTGAGACTCGTCTCAATCGGTGCTAGGCCAGAGGACGCCAAAAGGCGTTACACAGCTCAAAGACAATGCCACTATCAGGCCATGTATGGCTCGGGATGAGCAGCTACACGACGGGATCTTTCTTGCCAAACAGGAGCCTCACTTATTCTTTGGGTTGTTTCGGTAAGGTCACGTAAGATAGGTTCAAAGAAAAATAACCAAAATTTTTTTACAAGAACATTCTATGACGTTTGCGATCGTGAATGTCGTAGCTTATTTGTTATCTTTTGTTATTTTCTTTGAACACATCTACGTGATCAGGTGGGATAGCCACAGCAAGAAGTCATTTGCTGTGACTGTCCCACCTGATGACGGAGGCGTCGTGATTTGATTCACTTTATTTTTTTTTATTTTTCACCTACGTACGTGACTTCACCGAAAGAATCAAAGAGTATTGATCATTGCAGTCACGAAAGCTTCAAGTCAAGAAGAAACCTCACTCTCAATCTGTAGAACGGGGGGGGGGGGGGGGACATTCTATAGGTTCGACATACATACCACACACGTAGTACTAATGATGGGGATCCATACTCTTTGATTCTTTCGGTAAAGTCACAATAGGTCTGAAATAAATTTAAGTCACGTGACGTTTTCGGGCTCAACACAAGCGTCCGCCATCAGGTGGGACAACCACAGCAAGAAACAGATTGCTGAAGTGGGCAAAAGGGGGTCTGCTGGTATCAAGAGGCTATAGAGGGAGGTCGGAGCCAGGGAGGAGAGATAGAGAGGGGGGGTAGGGGAATGGGGTACCGCAAGACGAGAATGCCGGAGCTGGGAAGTGAGCGGGTTGCTGGGGGTAGGAGGCTGAAGAAACTGGAGAAGCGGACATCAAGGCAAATTATGAAACCTTTTGGCGTCTTCTGGTCCAACACCACGTGAGACTAGGGCTCTATGGAGAGCTGTCTCGGGTGTGGACCAATCAATTTCAAGGACAGTGCCAATGCATGATCAGAGTTGTGTGTTTTTTTGTTTGCAGGTATTGTGGTCAATGCAAACAAGACTCCTTGTCAAAAAAGGTGTCAGTTTTGTTGCCGGATAAAAGGGTGAATAAAAAAACACAACTATCATATTTTGCTACTGGCGAAGGAGGTTCCAATGGTGAAATTATGAAGCAGTTAAGGTTTTTTTTAATAACGTCCTTCCAATGATTGCTCAATTTGTATCCATCTTCTCGGTTGGAGTAAACGTCTGTGCTTATATATCTGGCATGGCTTCGTGAAACAAACCTTTGATAGCGGCCGGAGGGTTTGCAGAGCACCTTGCTGCACGGAAAATAACAACAACAACAACATCATCACGACAGAGCCCACAGCGTTATAGCAATGGTCAGCCGCGGCGGAGGAATTGGTTCTGCCGTTGTGCTCGCGAACGCGGTGCCTATGTTTGTTTAAGAGGAGCTGCGATGAGTTCCCGTGGTGGCAGCTGCCTCGTGCTTGCGTGCGTGGGAACGGTGGCGGAGCGGTTCGCAGCGCCGCACTACGAACCCAGAGAACCAAGTTCGATTCCCGCCCGTGTGTGTGTGTCACTGTGTGTGTGTCTATGTGTGTGTGTGTGTCACTGTGTGTGTGTCTATGTGTGTGTGTGTCACTGTGTGTGTGTGTGTCTATGTGTGTGTGTGCGTCTATGTGTGTGTGCGTCTCTGTGTGTGTCACTGTGTGTGTGTGTCTATGTGTGTGTGTGTCTATGTGTGTGTCTATATGTGTATGACTGTGTCTGTGTGTGTCTATGTGTGTGTCACTGTGTGTGTGTCTATGTGTGTGTGTGTCTATGTGTGTGTGTGTGTCTATGTTTGTGTCTATGTGTGTGTGTGTGTCTATGTGTGTGTCACTGTGTCTGTGTGTGCGTGGGGAGCGATAGTGCAGCGGTTAGCGCGCTGCGCTATAAACCCGGCGACACGGGTTCGATTCCCACCCGCAGGGCCAACACCGGTGATGATCTGAACCGGTCCTGGGCCTCCCATAGGTCGACTCAGCCCGCAAATGAGTACCCGGTGCGATGTTTAGGAAATGTACTTTTCCGTGGTGCTGCACTTCCCACCCCCTCGTGTGCCACCGTGCCGGCCTTCATATGGTGCTCCTCGCTAACAGCACTTGCCCCAACAGTCTTTTAAGGCCCCATACGGAGGGCATCTTTGTCTCCGTGTGTCTGCGTGAGTGTGCAGAGGGGCGCGCGTGCGCTGCGGTGTTTGACTGCAAGTTCATTGAGACATCGGCCGCTCTGTCCGTCAATGTCTCGGAGTTATTCCAGGGAGCTGTGCGCCAGGTACGGTGTGTGATCACTCCCCCTGTTCTACAGAGTGAGTGGAGTTTGTGTGATCACTCCCCCTGTTCTACAGAGTGAGTGAGTGGAGTTTGTGTGATCTTCCCCTGTTCTACAGAGTGAGTGAGTGGAGTTTGTGTGATCTCCCCCTGTTCTACAGAGTGAGTGAGTGGAGTTTGTGTGATCTCCCCCTGTTCTACAGAGTGAGTGAGTGGAGTTTGTGTGATCTCCCTCTGTTCTACAGAGTAAGCGAGTGGTGTTTGTGTGATCTCCCCCTGTTTTACAGAGTGAGTGGAGTTTGTGTGATCTCCCCCTGTTCTACAGAGTGAGTGAGTGGAGTTTGTGTGATCTCCCCCTGTTCTACAGAGTGAGTGAGTGGAGTTTGTGTGATCTCCCTCTGTTCTACAGAGTAAGCGAGTGGTGTTTGTGTGATCTCCCCCTGTTCTACAGAGTGAGTGGAGTTTGTGTGATCTCCCCCTGTTCTACAGAGTGAGTGAGTGGAGTTTGTGTGATCTCCCCCTGTTCTACAGAGTGAGTGAGTGGAGTTTGTGTGATCTCCCTCTGTTCTACAGAGTAAGCGAGTGGTGTTTGTGTGATCTCCCCCTGTTCTACAGAGTGGAGTTTGTGTGATCTCCCCCTGTTCTACAGAGTGAGTGAGTGGAGTTTGTGTGATCTCCCCCTGTTCTACAGAGTGAGTGAGTGAAGTTTGTGTGATCTCCCCCTGTTCTACAGAGTGAGTGAGTGAAGTTTGTGTGATCTCCCCCTGTTCTACAGAGTGAGTGAGTGGAGTTTGTGTGATCTCCCCCTGTTCTACAGAGTGAGTGAGTGGAGTTTGTGTGATCTCCTGCTGTTCTACAAATTCTACCTGATGACGCTTGCTAGTGTTACAATCGAAACATTGTAATTCTACTATCTAATTCATTTTCTTTGCACGCGACTTCTTCCGAAAGAACCAAACAGCATCATGGCTAGCTCTGATGAATTTCCACGCGATGGCGATATCAGCCGCTCCGTTGGGGGTGCCATCATTGGCGGTAGCACAGCCAGGTTCGCTTTTGCGATAGAACCCTAAAAAAATAAATCAAGCGGAGCCAGTCGGCAGCTCCCAGCGGTTTCGGGTGGGTGGGGGGGGGGGCGGTTGGGGTGGAACCTTTCCCCGGTAACAAAAAACGAAACATTCTCCCTCCCTCTTCTATTCGGTAAAGTCACGTAGGTAAAAAAAAATAAAACACCCACGCGACTTTACCGAATAGAACCAAAGAGTACGGACCCTTGCAGTCACGAAAGCTTCAAAATCTACAACCCTCCCTCCCGCCGCTCCCCGCAGGTTCGCTTGAGGAGCGGACACTCCTCCTCCGCCTCCGCCGCGGCTCCTCGCCTGTCGGGTGTCGCTCGCCACCGCTCGCGATCGGCCTCCACCGTCGTCACCGCCAGCTCCTCCTCGTCGTCGTCGTCCTCGTCGCGATGCCGTCGAGAGTCGATGTCGGAGCGAGCGCGTCGCGTGCTGGGACGCCTCGTCACAGCCACGGCGGCGGCGGCGGCGAGGCCCAGCGGGGCCTTCAAGGCCAAGTCCCGGTCCTGCCACGACCTGTCCGTGTTGTAGCGGGCGGCCCCGCGGAGACAGAGAGGGAGAGAGAGACGTCACCCTCACCGTCACCACGTGACAAAACATGGCGGCCCTCGACGTCGCTCTGTCCCCAGAGACGCCATTGAGATCCCCCAACCACAGAGACCCACAAACACAGAGACCCACAAACACACAGAGACCCACAAACACAGAGACCCCCACTCACACAGAGACCCACAAACACAGAGACCCCCACTCACACAGAGACCCACAAACACAGAGACCCACAAACACAGAGACCCACAAACACAGAGACCCACAAACACAGAGACCCACACTCACACAGAGACCCACAAACACAGAGACCCCCACCCGCACAGAGACCCACAAACACAGAGACCCCCACTCACACAGAGACCCACAAACACAGAGACCCCCACCCGCACAGAGACCCACAAACACAGAGACCCACAAACACACAGAGATCCACTCACACAGAGATCCACTCACACAGAGACCCACAAACACAGAGACCCCCACTCACACAGAGACCCACAAACACAGAGACCCCCACTCACACAGAGACCCACAAACACAGAGACCCACAAACACAGAGACCCACAAACACACAGAGACCCCCACTCACACAGAGACCCACAAGCACAGAGACCCACAAACACAGAGACCCCCACTCACACAGAGACCCACAAACACAGAGACCCCCACAAACACAGAGACCCACATACACACAGAGACCCCCACTCACACAGAAACCCACAAACACAGAGACCTCCACCCACAGAGACCCCCACCCACAGAGACCCCCACCCACAGTCACCCCCACCCACAGAGACCCCCACCCACAGAGACCCCCACCCACAGATACCCCCACCTACACAGACCCCCACCCACAGAGACCCCCACAGAGACCCCCACCCACAGACACCCCCACACACAGAAACCCCAGGCGAACGCCTGTCCCCCTCTGCCCTTCCACGTGCTCCCACTTATATACCCCCCCAGGCGTGGCTAGGCCCCGCCTCCAGCCACGCCCTCCCTCTGAAAGTTTCGAGCGGGTCCCCGTAGTTTCTCGGCTGACCCCCCACCTCCTTCTCTGATTGGTCGGCGTTACCTAGCCGTGCCCCGTAGCCGTGATTCCGCCTTCACAGGCCGGCAGGCGTCACCCACTGTCATCGCACGTGTCAAAACTAAAGCAGCTGTAGGGCACGCTGCCATATACAGCTCCCGTGATCAGCCAGATATGGGCCCGGCCACGATTGTTAGCTCAACGAAGTGGCGGCTGATGTCGCCATTGCGTGGAAACGTGGAGCAGGCAAATACCCGGCACAGAATGTGAACAAAAACAGAAAAATCCCCGCGACCACGGGAAGCAGAGTGAACACGCAAACTCCGATATATGCGGCGGCAGAAGCAGCGGCAGCAGCAGCAGCAGGCGTCAGGGTCGGCATCGAACCAACGAACGTCATCCGCACCGGGCGAGGTGGTAGACGCCTCCCGGCGAACGTGGCACAACTTTGTCCCGAGTTAGACGATAGAGAGACACGGGGAGACAGACGGGGCCCAGCGGAGTGTACCACGTGAGCACAAACACTCCGATCGTTTTGACCTTTGGCCCCCACCGACCCTGATTCCCAGAGGGGCTTTGTGATCGGACCGCTCGGCCGCATAGAGAGAAAAACAAAAACCGCGACTCTCCTGAGATGAAAATATCTTGAAAGATCGAAACATGAACACTCCCATTATGAGACCTCCTTTGCCAGTAACAAGATATAGGAATACGTTTTACCCTTTTAACTGGCACAAAAACTGACACCTTTATTCAAGGCATCATGTTTGCCTTGAATAAAGGTGTCAGTTTTTGTGCCAGTTAAAAGGGTAAAAACCTATTCCTATGAACACTCCTATTGTGTGGGGCCTCAAGTTGGATGACTGTGGGCCTGTCACGGTGTTGCCGCTGATACTAAACGCAGACGCAACTCTCCGCGCGCAAAATGTCAACTCTGTAGCCCCTCTGGAACGTTGTTAGACTTCACATCAGGAACTCACCCGTGATGTTCAGCTAAGCATGAGAATAAACGTCGAAACTACACAGTGAGTGGTGTCACGGTGAGTGGTGTCACAGTGAGTGGTGTCACAGTGAGTGGTGTCACAGTGGGTGGTGTCACAGTGAGTCACAGTGAGTGGTGTCACAGTGAGTGGAGTCACAGTGAGTGGTGTCATAGTGAGTCACAGTGAGTGGTGTCACAGTGAGTGGAGTCACAGTGAGTCACAGTGAGTGGTGTCATAGTGAGTCACAGTGAGTGGTGTCACAGTGAGTGGAGTCACAGTGAGTGGTGTCACAGTGAGTCACAGTGAGTGGTGTCACAGTGAGTCACAGTGAGTCACAGTGAGTGGTGTCACAGTGAGTCACAGTGAGTGGTGTCACAGTGAGTCACAGTGAGTCACAGTGAGTGGTGTCACAGTGAGTCACAGTTAGTGGTGTCACAGTGAGTGGTGTCACAGTGAGTGGTGTCACAGTGAGTCACAGTAAATGGTGTCACAGTGAGTGGTGTCACAGTGAGTGGTGTCACAGTGAGTCACAGTGAGTGGAGTCACAGTGAGTGGTGTCACAGTGAGTCACAGTGAGTGGTGTCACAGTGAGTCACAGTGAGTGGTGTCACAGTGAGTGGTGTCACAGTGAGTGGTGTCACAGTGAGTCACAGTGAGTGGTCTCACAGTGAGTCACAGTGAGTGGTGTCACAATGAGTGGAGTCACAGTGAGTGGTGTCACAGTGAGTGGTGTCACAGTGAGTCACAGTGAATGGTGTCACAGTGAGTGGTGTCACAGTGAGTGGTGTCACAGTGAGTCACAGTGAGTGGAGTCACAGTGAGTGGTGTCACAGTGAGTCACAGTGAGTGGTGTCACAGTGAGTCACAGTGAGTGGAGTCACAGTGAGTGGTGTCACAGTGAGTGGTGTCACAGTGAGTCACAGTGAGTGGTGTCACAGTGAGTCACACTGAGTGGTGTCACAGTGAGTCACAGTGAGTCACAGTGAGTGGTGTCACAGTGAGTCACAGTGAGTGGTGTCACAGTGAGTGGTGTCACAGTGAGTCACAGTGAGTGGAGTCACAGTGAGTGGTGTCACAGTGAGTCACAGTGAGTGGTGTTACAGTGAGTCACAGTGAGTGGTGTCACAGTGAGTGGTGTCACAGTGAGTGGTGTCACAGTGGGTCACAGTGAGTGGTGTCACAGTGAGTCACAGTGAGTGGTGTCACAGTGAGTGGAGTCACAGTGAGTGGTGTCACAGTGAGTCACAGTGAGTGGTGTCACAGTGAGTCACAGTGAGTGATGTCACAGTGAGTGGTGTCACTGTGAGTGGTGTTACAGTGAGTGGTGTTACAGTGAGTGGAGTCACAGTGAGTGGTGTCACAGTGAGTGGTGTCACTGTGAGTGGTGTCACAGTGAGTGGTGTTACAGTGAGTGGTGTCACAGTGAGTGGTGTCACAGTGAGTGGTGTCAGAGTGAGTGGTGTTACAGTGAGTGGTGTCACAGTGAGTGGTGTCACAGTGAGTCACAGTGAGTGGTGTCACAGTGAGTCACAGTGAGTGGTGTCACAGTGAGTCACAGTGAGTGGTGTCACAGTGAGTCACAGTGAGTGGTGTCACAGTGAGTCACAGTGAGTGGTGTCAAAGTGAGTGGTGTCACAGTGAGTGGTGTCACAGTGAGTCACAGTGAGTGGTATCACAGTGAGTGGTGTCACAGTGAGTCACAGTGAGTGGTATCACAGTAAGTGGTGTCACAGTGAGTTGAGTCACAGTGAGTCACAGTGAGTGGAGTTACAGTGAGTGGTGTCACAGTGAGTGGTGTCACAGTGAGTGACAGTGAGTCACAGTGAGTGGTGTCACAATGAGTGGTGTCACAGTGAGTCACAGTGAGTGGTGTCACAGTGAGTGGTGTCACAGTGAGTCACAGTGAGTGGTGTTACAGTGAGTGGTGTCATGGTGAGTCACAGTGAGTGGTGTCACAGTGAGTGGTGTCACAGTGAGTCACAGTGAGTGGTGTCACAGTGAGTGGAGTCACAGTGAGTGGTGTCACAGTGAGTCACAGTGAGTGGTGTCACAGTGAGTCACAGTGAGTGTTGTCACAGTGAGTGGTGTCACAGTGAGTCACAGTGTGTGGTGTCACAGTGAGTCACAGTGAGTGGTGTCACAGTGAGTGGTGTCACAGTGAGTCACACTGAGTGGTGTCACAGTGAGTGGAGTCTCACTTTGTGTGCGTGGGGGGTGTGAAGGCGTTGGCTAGTTGCCTCATTAGCCAACCTGTTTATGGGCTGAAGCACTCAGTGGATTCTGGTAATAAATGCACTTTCCGCTCACCACCGTCCCTTACGAAGTTCAGAGAATATGAATCCTCTAATACAGAGGGCTCAAATCAATGATTAACAGCTTCGCAGCACGTGCCCGCCTACACTCGCCTGTCCCTACGTGCGTGTGTGGGTTGTGTATGGTTGTGTGTGTGTGGGTTTGTGTGTGTTACATGTGTGTGTGTGTTGTGTATGGTTGTGTGTGTGGGTTTGTGTGTGTTACATGTGTGTGTGTGTGTGTTGTGTATGTGTGTGGGTTTGTGTGTGTTATGTGTGTGTGTGTGTTGTGTATGGTTGTGTGTGTGGGTTTGTGTGTGTTACATGTGTGTGTTTTGTATGGTTGTGTGTGTGTGGGTTTGTGTGTGTTACATGTGTGTGTGTGTTGTGTATGGTTGTGTGTGTGGGTTGTGTATGGTTGTGTGTGTGTGGGTTTGTGTGTGTTACATGTGTGTGTGTTGTGTATGGTTGTGTGTGTGGGTTTGTGTGTGTTACATGTGTGTGTGTGTTGTGTATGGTTGTGTGTGTGTTGTGTATGGTTATGTGTGTGTGGGTTGTGTATGGTTGTGTGTGGGTTGTGTATGGTTGTGTGTGTGTGGGTTTGTGTGTGTTACATGTGTGTGTGTGTTGTGTGTGTGTGGGTTGTGTATGGTTGTGTGTGTGGGTTGTGTATGGTTGTGTGTGGGTTGTGTATGGTTGTGTGTGTGGGTTGTGTATGGTTGTGTGTGTGTTACATGTGTGTGTGTGTTGTGTATGGTTGTGTGTGTGTGGGTTTGTGTGTGTTACATGTGTGTGTGTGTGTTGTGTATGGTTGTGTGTGTGTGGGTTTGTGTGTGTTACATGTGTGTGTGTGTTGTGTATGGTTGTGTGTGTGTTGTGTATGGTTATGTGTGTGTGGGTTTGTGTGTGTTACATGTGTGTGTGGGTTGTGTATGGTTGTGTGTGTGTGTTGTGTATGGTTGTGTGTGTGTGTTGTGTATGGTTGTGTGTGTGTTGTGTATGGTTGTGTGTGTGTTGTGTATGGTTGTGTGTGTGTGTTGTGTATGGTTGTGTGCTGTGTATGGTTGTGTGTGTGTGTTGTGTATGGTAGTGTGTGCGGGTTTGTGTGTGTTACATGTGTGTGTGGGTTGTGTATGGTTGTGTGTGTGGGTTGTGTATGGTTGTGTGTGTGTGGGTTTGTGTGTGTTACATGTGTGTGTGTGTTGTGTATGGTTGTGTGTGTGTGTGGGTTTGTGTGTGTTACATGTGTGTGTGTTGTGTATGGTTGTGTGTGTGTTGTGTATGGTTATGTGTGTGTGTGTTGTGTATGGTTGTGTGTGTGTGAGTTTTGTGTGTGTTACGTGTGTGTGTGTGTTGTGTATGGTTGTGGGTCTCAGTGTGGTGAGTCTATGGGTCTCTGTGTGATGAGTCTGTGGGTCAGTGTGTGGTGAGTCTATGGGTCTCTGTGTGATGAGTCTATGGTTCTCTGTGTGATGAGTCTATGGGTCTCTGTGTGATGAGTCTGTGGGTCTCTGTGTGATGAGTGTATGGGTCTCTGTGTGATGAGTCTATGGGTCTCTGTGTGGTGAGTCTATTGGTTTCTGTGTGGTGAATCTATGGGTCTCTGTGTGGTGAGTCTATGGGTCTCTGTTTGGTGAGTCTGTGGGTGTCTGTGTGATGAGTCTATGGGTCTCTGTGTGATGAGTCTGTGGGTCTCTGTGTGGTGAGTCTATGGGTCTCTGTGTGGTGAGTCTATGGGTCTCTGTGTGATGAGTCTATGGGTCTCTGTGTGGTGAGTCTGTTGGTCTGTGTGTGGTGAGTCTATGGGTCTCTGTGTGATGAGTCTAGGTTCTCTGTGTGATGAGTCTATGGGTCTCTGTGTGATGAGTCTGTGGGTCTCTGTGTGATGGGTGTATGGGTCTCTGTGTGATGAGTCTATGGGTCTCTGTGTGGTGAGTCTATGGGTCTCTGTGTGGTGAGTCTATGGGTCTCTGTGTGATGAGTCTATGGGTCTCTGTGTGGTGAGTCTATGGGTCTCTGTGTGATGAGTCTACGGGTCTCTGTGTGATGAGTCTATGGGTGTCTGTGTGGTGAGTCTATGGGTATATGTGTGGTGAGTCTATGGGTCTCTGTGTGGTAGGTCTATGGGTCTCTGTGTGATGAGTCTATGGGTCTCTATGTGGTGAGTCTATGGGTATCTGTGTGGTGAGTCTATGGGTCTCTGTGTGATGAGTCTGTCGGTCTCTGTGTGGTGAGTCTATGGGTCTCTGTGTGGTGAGTCTATGGGTCTCTGTGTGGTGAGTCTATGGGTGGTCTATGTGTGACGAGTCTGTGGGTCTCTATATGGTGAGTCTATGGGTCTCTGTGTGATGAGTCTATGGGTCGTCTCTGTGTGATGAGTCTGTTGGATGTCTCTGTGTGATGAGTCTATGTGTCTCTGTGTGATGAGTCTGTGGGTCTCTGTGTGATGAGTCTATGTGTCTCTGTGTGATGAGTCTATGGGTCTCTATGTGGTGAGTCTATGGGTATCTGTGTGATGAGTCTATTGGTCTCTGTGTGATGAGTCTGTGGGTTCTCTGTGTGATGAGTCTACGTACGTATGCCCGTTTAACTTCTTTCGCACCGTACGTCGCCCTAAAGCGCAAATCAGAGGTGCGGCTGAAGGACAGCCAACGAAGCCCCCCAAACGCACTTCTACTGGAAGTGAGTCTTCAATCGAGTTGGTTTAAAAGTTCAGCGCTCCCATCGGCCCTCCGAACGTCGCAGAAGCGAATCTGGAAGCGCCTCACGATGGTGGTGACTCCCAACTCCGGAGTTGGCGTGGCGATGGTTCTCTAGCCCCTTGATGAGCCCATCACACCTGGCGGGACACATTCGCCGCAAGAACTTCGTACCGCAAATGAGCGCGACCTCGTCCACGTGTGCGTTCGGAAAACTGGAAGTGATTGGTGACGGTGGTGATGGTGGTGGTGGTGCGGATGGTGGTGGTGATGGTGGTGGTGATGGTGGTGGTGATGGTGGTGGTGATGGTGGTGATGGTGGTGGTGATGGTGATGATGGTGGTGATGGTGATGGTGATGATGGTGGTGACGGTGGTGATGGTGGTGGTGATGGTGGTGATGGTGGTGATGGTAGTGACGGTGGCGATGGTGGTGATGGAGGTGGTGACGGTGGCGATGGTGGTGATGGTGGTGATGGTGGTGGTGGTGATGGTGGTGGTGGTGATGGTGGTGACGGTGGTGATGGTGGTGGTGATGGTGGTGATGGTGGTGACGGTGGTGATGGTGGTGGTGATGGTGGTGATGGTGGTGACGGTGGTGACGGTGGTGATGGTGATTGAGGCTGGTAGCAGAAAGGGGTGTTTGTCCACCGGGTTTTTTATGGTTTTAATAAAAAACAACAACCCCCGATCATCTCAAATGTCCAAAAATCGCGGTTTTATTGCCTGTTAATCGCTACATTTACAACCGAGAAGATGGTTTCTGGCTCAGCAATCATTGGAAGGATTCGTTTAACCATTTTGGGGTCTTAATTGATTGTGTTCACGCTTACGGTGGCTTTCAGACCGCGTTTCATTCTCTTCCTCTCCCCCCTCCACGTTTCCAAGCACAGATGGATTCAATTCTAGAGTTGAATCTTTCGTGACTGCAAGGATCCATACTCTTTGGTTCTATTCGTTAAAGTCACCATGTAGGTAAAAAATATAAAACAACAAAAATCACGACGTTTCGGCCACAACACAAGCGGCCTTTATCAGGTGAAGGGACCGTGCTGTCATGAGGACAGCGTTGGAGTGTGGTGGTGACTTTACTTTACCGAAAGAACCAAGAATATGTATCCCACCAACGCTGTCCTCGTGACACGCACGGTCCCTTCACCTGATGAAGGCCACTTGTGTTGTGGCCGAAACGTCGTGATTTTTGTTGTTTTATTTTTTTACCTACGTGGTGACTTTACCCAATAGAACCAAAGAGAACAGATGGACTCGTCCGTCTGAACAACCGCCCAAATCGCTCTCCGTGGTGCTGACGTTAAGGAAAAACCCGACACTTTTTTCAAATGTTCTTGCTGTGGTTTTCACACCTGATGATGATTGCTTCTTGTGTTGCGATAGAAACGTCGTGAGAATTTTATTGTTTTATATATTTATTATTTTATTGTTTCCCTTCTACGTGGTGGTGATTTTACCGAAAGAACCGGGAGTATGTATCACAGCAGTCACGAAAGCTTTAAATGAAAACAGATGGACTCGTCCATCTGAATTTACTGCCAAATCGCTCTCCGTGGTGCTGACGTTAAAAAAAATAAAAACGCCACTTTTTTCAAATGTTCTTGCTGTGGTTTTCACACCTGACGATGATGATTGCTTCTTGTGTTGTGGTAGAAACGTCGTGAGAATTTGTACAGTTTTATATTTTTTATTATTTCATTGTTTCCCTTCTACGTGGTGGTGACTTCACCCCGAAAGAACCGGCAACAAGAAGACAAACAGTACATCCCCGCTGCACAAGACGATGGTCAAAGGTGTCTCAGGACGCTGATGGGAGTCAGCCGCAAAGCCGTAGAGCATCGCCGCGTCCGGCGGCCTCGTGCGAGAGGAAACTTCGTGGGATCAGGCGGAGGAGGTCGTCTTCATCGTCGCGAGCGACGTTCACTTGAAGCTTTCGTTGCCTGCAGGAAGCCGCACGCCCGTTTGGTTCCGTCTGCGAAGTCATCGCGTGGGGTTAGGAAATTGAAAAATGAATTCCGGCGTGCCGGGGCGAGACACGGCAAGCGTCCGTTAATCAGGTGGGAGAGCCGATGACCGAGGAGGAGAGTGAATCCAATGAATCTGGGGAGGATTTGGGGAGCAACTTGACCACCCGCGTTGAAACCCCGTGGGTTTAGTAATAAGTTTTTACCCTTTTAGCTGGCACAAAAAACTGACACCTTTGTTCAAGGCATCATGTCTGCGATAACCACGACACAAGCGGTCAAAAATGTAAACAAAAAGAGACAACTCTGATAATAATGATATTTGGCACTGTCCTTGAATTTGATTGGTCCACACCCGAGACGGCTTTTCTTAGAGCCTAGTCTCCATTGGTGTTGGACCAGATGATACCACAAGGTGTACAACTCAAAAACAGCGCACTATCAGAGTATTGAGGGCTCGGGGTGAGCATTTACATTATGAGACCTCCTTTCCCAGTAACAAGGTATAGTTAATAGGTTTTACCCTTTTAACTTACCCATTTGTCTCTTTTGTTTGCATTATTGACTACTTGTGTTGTCGTTATCGCAAACACGATGCCTTGAATAAAGGTGTCAGTTTTTTGTGCCAGTTAAAAGGGTAAAAACCTATTACTATATCTTGTTACTGGCAAAGGAGGTCTCATAATGTAAATGCTCACCCCGAGCCCTCAATACTCTGATAGTGCGCTGTTTTTGAGTTGTACGCCTTTTGGCGTCTTCTGGTCCAACACCAGTGGAGACTAGGCTCTGAGAAAAGCCGTCTCGGGTGTGGACCAATCAAATTCAAGGACAGTGCCAAATATCATTATTATCAGAGTTGTCTCTTTTTGTTTACATTTTTGACCGCTTGTGTTGTGGTTATTGCAGACATGATGCCTTGTATAAAGGTGTCAGTTTTTTGTGCCAGCTAAAAGGGTAAAAGCCTATTACTATATCTTGTTACTGGTAAAGGAGGTCTCATAATTTAAAAACCCCGTGGGTTGGTTGTTATTTGTTTGACAAATCGTGTTTTTTAATGACCCCTCAGTTCCAGGTCTCCTGTCCAGAGACCTGGAACTGGAGTTGAGACCTGGAACTGGAGTGGAGACCTGTAACTGGAGTTAAGATCTGAAACTGGAGTGGAGACCTGGAACTAGAGTGAAGACCTGGAGTGAAGACCTGGGACTGGAGTGAAGACCTGGAACTGGAGTGAAGACCTGGAGTGAAGACCTGGGACTGGAGTTAAGACCTGGAACTGGAGTGAAGACCTGGAGTGAAGACCTGGGACTGGAGTAAAGACCTGGGACTGGAGTCGAAACCTGGGACTGGAGTGGAGACCTGGGACTGGAGTGAAGACCTGGAACTGGAGTAAAGACCTGGGACTGGAGTGGAGACCTGGGACTGGAGTGAAGACCTGGGACTGGAGTGAAGACCTGAAACTGGAGTGAAGACCTGGGACTGGAGTGGAGACCTGGAACTGGAGTGGAGACCTGGAACTGAGTGAAGACCTGGTACTGGAGTGAAGACCTGAGACTGGAGTGGAGACCTGGGACTGGAGTGAAGACCTGGTACTGGAGTGAAGACCTGAGACTGGAGTGGAGACCTGGAACTGGAGTGAAGACCTGGAACTGGAGTGGAGACTTGGGACTGGAGTGGAGACCTGGGACTGGAGTGAAGACCTGGAACTGGAGTGGAGACCTGGGACTGGAGTGGAGACCTGGGACTGGAGTGAAGACCTGGAACTGGACCAATACAATTTGCGAAAACAAAAAATCCGGCTTTTTTTTCCAACCTTCCATGGTGATGCCCCTCTCCACGTCATCTCTAACGTGGTCTCCGCTCTGTGTGGGGAGCGGTGGTGCAGCGGTTAGCAACGCTGCGACACGTATGTAGGATCTCCCCCTGTCCTACAGAGTGAGAGAGTGAATGAGTGAGTGTGAGTTGAGTGTGTAGATCTCCCCCTGTCCTACAGAGTGAGAGAGTGAATGAGTGAGTGTGAGTTGAGTTTGTAGATCTCCCCCTGACCTACAGAGTGACAGAGTGAATGAGTGAGTGTGAGTGAGTGTGTGGAGTTTGTAGATCTCCCCCTGTCCTACAGAGTGAGAGAGTGAATGAGTGAGTGTGTGGAGTTTGTAGATCTCCCCCTGTCCTACAGAGTGAGAGAGTGAATGAGTGAGTGTGAGTGTGTGGAGTTTGTAGATCTCTCCCTGTACTACAGAGTGAGAGAGTGAATGAGTGAATGAGTGAGAGTGAGTGTGTGGAGTTTGTAGATCTCCTCCTGCCCTACAGAGTGAGAGAGTGAATGAGTGAGTGTGAGTGTGTGGAGTTTGTAGATCTCCCCCTGACCTACAGAGTGAGAGAGTGAATGAGTGAGTGTGAGTGAGTGTGTGGAGTTTGTAGATCTCCCTCTGTTCTACAGAGTGAGAGAGTGAATGAGTGTGAGTGAGTGTGTGGAGTTTGTAGATCTCCCCCTGTCCTACAGAGTGACAGAGTGAATGAGTGAGTGTGAGTGAGTGGAGTTTGTAGATCTCCCCCTGTCCTGCAGATTGAGAGAGTGAGTGGGGAGCGGTGGTGCAGCGGTTAGCAGCGCTGCGCTACAACACCTGGGCTTCAATTCCCGCACGCGACCACCAACACCATCGACGATGATTTGAAACCGGTCCTGGGTCTCCCCTAGGTCGACTCAGCATGAAATGTGTAGATGCTTCCCATGATGTGTAAACATCGCCACTGGGGAGACAAAGGCGGCCGGGCGTGGTGCTGGCCACCCACCACCACGTGTGCCCTACCGGTCTTCACAGCTGCTGCTCGCTAACAGCACTTGCCCCTACAGCCTGTTGAAGGCTACGCGGGTGATCTTTGTCTTTGTTGTGTTCTGGTCGGTGACCACAGACTCTGCACATTGGCTGGAGAGGTTTCTTCTTACCATTTCTGTATCATCACCATCATCATCACCATCATCATCACCATCATCACCATCATCATCACCATCATCATCACCATCATCACCATCATCACCACCATCATCATCATCACCATCATCATCACCACCATCATCATCATCACCATCACCACCATCATCACTACCACCATCATCATCACCATCATCACCACCATCATCATCATCACCATCATCATCATCACCATCATCACCATCATCACCACCATCATCATCATCACCATCATCATCACCACCATCATCATCATCACCATCACCACCATCATCACTACCACCATCATCACCATTATCATCATCATCACCATCATCATCATCAACACCATCATCTTCATCACCATCATCATCACCATCATCACCATCATCATCATCATCATCTTCATCACCATCATCACCATCATCACCATCATCATCACCATCATCATCACCATCATCACCATCATCATCACCATCAACACCATCATCATCATCACCATCATCACCATCATCACCATCATCACCATCATCATCATCACCATCATCACCATCAACACCATCAGCATCATCATCTTCACCATCATCACTACCACCATCAGCATCATCATCTTCATCACCATCATCATCACCATCATCATCACCATCATCACCATCAACATCATCAGCATCATCATCTTCACCATCATCACTACCACCATCAGCATCATCATCTTCATCACCATCATCACCATCATCATCACCATCATCATCACCATCATCATCCGCATCTTCATCACCATCATCACCATCATCATCACCATTATCACCATCATCATCATCACCACCATTATCACCATCATCATCACCATCATCACCATAATCATCACCATCACCACCACCATCATCACCATCATCACCATCATCATCACCATCATCACCATCATCATCACCATCATCACTATCATCATCATCATCACCATCATCATCACCATCATCACCATCATCACCACCATTATCACCATCATCATCACCATCATCACCATCATCATCACCATCATCACCATCATCATCAGCACCATCATCACCATCATCATCACCACCATTATCACCATCATCATCACCATCATCATCACCATCATCATCACCATCATCATCACCATCATCATCACCACCATCATCACCATCATCATCACCATCAATACCATCATCATCACCATCATCACCATCATCATCACCATCATCACCATCACCACCATCACCACCACCATCACCATCATCACCATCACCATCATCACACATTTGACCACGAGCATGATGCGTTGATTAATGCGGACTTGACGATGCCGTGCAATAGGTGTTGTGTACCATTGGTCCATAATAGAGGTTGTTTTGGGGTTACATCGCGTTATTTATAAATGTGTCGTAACCCTCCACCACCCGACACGGCCAAACAGTAAATAAAAAAGGTGTCACCTTGACAAAAGACAAAATAGTTCACTGCTTTAGCCCCCCACACCGGTGCGTTGAAGAGTGAATCCACAACGTTTACAATTTTTCTGAGTGGTAACGACGTTTGGCTGGCGATTTACATCCAGCATCATCGGGAAATTTGCCAATATCATATTCACTCTTCAACAACACACCGGTGGGCTAAAGCAAGTGAACTATTTTGTCTTTTGTCAACGTGACACTTTATTTTGCTGATTGGCCGTGTCGGGTGGTGGAGGGTTACGACACATTTATAAACAACGCGATCTAACCCCCCAAAAAAACCCTTTATCATGAACGTGTTGTTCAACCCGCCACCATCGGACAGAGCAAATGAGTAAGGCTGGTCACGTGAGCAAAATGTGCCAAAATCCGCTACTGGTTGGGCACACCGGTGTGTCGGAGAGTAATTGCAACCAGCGTCATCAGGTGACAGCCAGAGAAGTGGAGACATCCTCCTGGTTATGTCCATTAAATCGCACACACACACACGCACACACACGCACAAAGATCCCCCATATAGCCTTAATATACTGTAGGGGCAAGTGCTGTTAGCGAGCACCTATGAAGGCCGGTAACGGTACACGAGGGGGTGGGTGGCCAGCACCACGCCCGACCGCCTTTGTCTCCCTAGTGACAATGTTTACACACCGCACCAGGTACTCATTTGAGGCTGAGTCAACCTAGGGGAGGCCCGGGACCGGTTCAGATAATCGTCACTGGTGGTGTTGGCCGTGAGCGGGAATCGAACCCGGGTTGCCAGGTTCATAGCGCAGCGTAGCACTAACCGCTACACTATCGCTCCCCATTACACGCACACACACACACGCACGCACACACACGCACGTACACACACACGCACGTACACACACACACGCACGTACACACACACACGCACACACACACACACGCACGCACACACACACACGCACGTACACACACACGCACATACACACGCACACACACACATGCACGCACACACACACACACGCACGCACACACACACACGCACGTACACACACGCACACACACACGCACACACACACACACACGCACGTACACACACACACGCACACACACGCACGCACACACACACACGCACGTACACACACGCACACACACACGCACACACACACACGCACGTACACACGCACACACACGCACGCACGCACGGTCCAATGGAAATAGTGCAGAGAAAAAAAACTCAACACGCACAAATACACCCGGGTGAAGAAGGTCCGTTGCCCGAAACGTCTCCGATGATATATTTCCGTTCAAGGCAACACAAGCAGAGTGTTTGTTGTTTTTGACGAACATGCTGAGGTTGTTGTTGTTGTTGTTTACTCGACGTCCGCGGGGAAATGAAAAGAGCTTCACGGCACATCGGATTTCCCTAGATAGGTAAATAAATAAATACACATTCATAATAAAGGTTTTTGGGTTAGATCGCGTTATTTATAAATGTGTCGTAACCCTCCACCACCCGACACGGCCAATCAGCAAAATAAAGCGTCACGTTGACAAAAGACAAAATAGTTCACTTGCTTTAGCCCCTACACCGGTGTGTTGTTGAAGAGTGAATCCACAACATTTACAGTTTGAGTTGCACTGTGACGTTTCGCTGGCAATTGCATCCAGCATCATCGGGCAATTCGCCGATCGGCCGTGTCGTCGGGTGGTACGAGGCTTACGACACATTTATAAATAACGCGATCTAACCCCCGAAAAAAAAAACCTTCATCATGAATAATATTGGTCGCGAAAGCCTGCTACGCGTCACACCAAATAAATAGACACTCCCACCCCCGCCGTCGCTTAACTGTCACCCAGCGGAAGCACCGCCATCAACTTTGGCATCGCGTGCTAACTCGAAACACGCTCGGTGCGGGACCGGAGCGAACGCGAATCAAGCGCGGTCGCGAATTTTGCGTTGGCGTTTGTACGATGCATGCATGCATGCCAGCGCCTCGTAGCCCGCTGAGTCTGGCTTCAAGAGGTGGACGTCGTCTTCTTTGGTTCTTTCGGTAAGGTCGCCACGTGGAATGAGACTAAAGTAATAATATAACGCGATAAAATTCTCGCGACGTTTCGGCCACAACGCAAGCGGCCGCCTTCAGGTGAAAGGTACAGAACTGTCGGGACGACAGAGTTTCAATGAACGATGTTAAGATTCGTAGCGACTTTTAAGCTGGTTGGGAGAAGTGAGGCACCTTGACAAAGGGGTTTACATATCATATAGCTGAAGGATTAGCTTGTGACTGGTCACGGAAATGGCTAGGTTAAAGTCAAAACCTACACATCCACAGAGGCAACTAGTAATTTAGCATTGAAATAGCTAAGGGATTAGCTTGTGCAAATAGCTGAGGAATTAGCTTGTGACTGGTCACGGAAATGGCTATGTTAAAGTCAAAACCTACACATCCACAGAGGCAACTAGTAATTTAGCATTGAAATAGCTAAGGGATTAGCTTGTGACTGGTCACAGAAATAGATGTTAAAGTAAAGGCCTACACATCTACAGAGCTTCAATGAACGATGTTAAGATTCGTAGCGACTTTCAAGCTGGTTGGGAAAAGTGAGGCACGTTGAAAAAGGGGTTTACATATCAAATAGCTGGGGGATTAGCTTGTGACTGGTCACGGAAATGGCTATGGTAAAGTCAAAACCTACACATCCACAGAGGCAACTAGTAATTTAGCATTGAAATAGCTAAGGGATTAGCTTGTGATTGGTCACAGAAATAGATGTTAAAGTAAAGGCCTACACATCCACAGAGCTTCAATGAACGCTGTTAAGATTCGTAGCGACTTTTAAGCTGGTTGGGAGAAGTGAGGCACCTTGACAAAGGGGTTTACATATCAAATAGCTGAGCGATTAGCTTGTGACTGGTCACGGAAATGGCTATGTTAAAGTCAAAACCTACACATCCACAGAGGCAACTAGTAATTTAGGTGCCTCACTTCTCCCAACCAGCTTAAAAGTCGCTACGAATCTTAACATCGTTCATTGAAGCTCTGTCGTCCCGACAGGTCTGTACCTTTCACCTGAAGACGGCCGCTTGCGTTGTGGTGACTTTACCGAAAGAATCAAAGAAGATGAATCCTTGCAGTCACGAACGCTTCAAATCGAAATTTAGGTGGACGTCCGTCCGTGCCGTCAGTACGAATGGCATCAGGGCGTCAGTGTGGCGCCCCATTCCGTGCCGTGACGGGATCAAATTAATCCGCGATGGGATGAATGATAAATTATCTACATGTTTTTGGCCCATGCATGGAGTAATTAGGCATTGGTTTTGGCCATGTAAGGGATACTGGAACGGGAATCAACGTATTTTTTTAACAATCCAATGCTCAATTGGACGGGAATTGACCGATTTTGCATGATATCGGGCACGGATTAAGCCGTGTTCGAGCTATGGCATTTTTAGTATGTTCGTCTATGTGATCGAGCATGTGATCGAGCATGGATCAAGCTGCTTGAATATTTTGAATGCGCATTTTCTAAATCGTTAAAGCAATTGCTGTCACGCGATTTCTGGATGTGAAGAGACGATCTGGGGGATTGAATGAGGCCGTATTGGTCCACACCTTGATGCCAAGAGGCTTCCTGCTGCATTGACACAATCGAATGTTCATTCTGCCGCGGATTAATTTTCGCCCCGTTACAGCGCCGCCCGTCCGTAAGTCGCGACAACAGAGCCTTCCCTCCGCCGGCTTGGAACATTGCGCCAAATGGTAGCGGCCCCCAGCGGCTGCGAGCGTCATGCGAACCCATGCACGTATGTTTGTACAACAGCAAAAAAAACGCGTCTCCACCGCAAGCTCAGTCGGTCCCCTAGGGTGACGACGAATCAGCGCGACCGTCACAGCGCTGTCTTTTTAGTGACCCGTCCACTCCCTCCTGGGAGGGGGGGGGGGGGGGGGGTCATAGCTAAGGCCACTTAGGAGACTTCGAAGCCCTTTTAGATCACAGTTTTGACCCCGGGGGGTGCGGGTGCGGCATCGGCGATCCGTGCAAATTTCGCGATCCCTGCTTAAGGCGTCGCGTGACGCAGCCCACTTTCGCGAGGGTTCGGAACGTGGCGAGCGGGGGAGGTGAACGCCGACAGCAGCTCCTCTGCTCTAGTGATAGAATGCCGCCGCCGCCGCCACCACCACCAGCGCCACCGCCGCCGCCGCGGGGAGTACTCGCTTGACACTTCGGCGTTCACACCCGCAGAGCGTGCTCACCGTGTAACGCACGTTTCCCCCGTCATGCCAACAGCGCGTCGCGCGTGGTGTTGGCATGACGCAGGTAAGCGCACGCCGCCGTGACGCCGTTTCTCAGAGGTCGACGGCGGACCACTTTCCCACGCGTCGCTGCGCGGCCCAGCGCCTTGCAGTGACGCGGCGAGCGGAGCGAGACGCTGGACGCAGCGGCGGCGGGCCCGCCGGTCCGCGCGGAAATCGCCTTCGCCGCCGTTGAGGAGCCGGCGAGTCAAACGAGGGACCCGCCGCGGCGATTTCGACCGGCAACGATCCATCCATCCATCCATCCCTACCCCCCGCACCTTGCGCGGCATTCGCTCCTAGCGCTCTCGTACGCAGAGAGAGGGGCCAGGGAATGAGGCGGCGGCAACACTTGCCCAAAGCTCTGCAGGTTGTCCATGCGTTTATTTTACTTTACCAGGTAAGACTCCCCCCCTCCCTCCCACTAAGGGGCTGTATAGCCTCTCTTTCAGAAACGACCCGGCCACGAATAATAGCTCAGCGAATATTGGCTTATCATCATCGTCACCGTTATCATCGTCGTGTGGAAATTTTAAAGTGGAAGCCAAACACTCTGAACTGCGTGACGTCGATTCTGAAATGTGGAGAGACAACACACCGGCCGCGGGCGAGCGAGACACAAGCACGCTCCAAATATACAGCAGCAGCAGCAGGCGTCAGGCTCGGGACCGAACCCACGACCTCCTGCTGCACACCAGGCGAGGTAGTTAACATCTCGCAACCTCCACGCCCGTCTGGGAAGGGATGGAGCGGCAAAGTTCCGTCGCTTCTGCCCAGGTTGCCGGTGCCATCGCCCAGGTCCGTCGCATCGTGCGCTTCTGCGGGCCGTCTGGAACGCTCTTCTTTCACGATCTTCGGAAGCCGCCGGGGCTATATGCGCGCCTTCACATCGTCTCATTTCCACAGCAGTGATGTCTACGTGCTCGGTCCGTTGTCCCCCCCACCGCCCGCACCTCCGATTAGCACGGTTGGCTACATACGGCGCGAAAGGAGAGAGGAAACCGGAGCGCCCGTGGAGAAACCCCACACGCGCGCGCGCGAGGGGGAAACACTCTATCCCGCACAGACGGTGCAGGTGGAGCCCACGTGTTTTGCCGTGCCACCTTCTCCATGCAGATTCAAGGGCACGGCTCCACCTCGACGTCCACCCACAGGGAAAGAAAGTTTCGCAGCTCGTCTGTGCCATGATCCACCAACCCTCGTTGCATTACAGGCCGCTACCATCATCACCACTACCAACATCATCACTACCACCGCCATCATCATCACTATCCCCACCACCATCACCGCCATCACCACCACCATGACCACTACCACCACCATCATCACCGCTACCATCATCACCACTACCAACATCATCACCACTACCAACATCATCACTACCACCGCCATCATCATCATCATCGCCGCCATCACCACCACCATGACCACCACCACCACCGAGTTCAGAGTAAAAGGTGCAAGCCATGGGGAGCAGCTGCACCGTGGACGCTGTGTGGGTTACAGACGCGCACAGTGGAAGTCGTGCGGTTGCGTGCCAGCGCACGTGCACACAAAGACAAAGATCCCCTGCATAGCCTGCAACAGCACCTACGAAGGCCGGCACGGCTCACGAAGGGGGTGGGTGGCCAGGACCACGCCCGGCCGCCTTTGTCTCCCCAGTGGCGATGTTTACTACACACCGCACCAGGTTACTCATTTGAGGCCGAGTCGACCTAGGGGAGGCCCAGGACCGGTTCAGATAATCGCCGCTGGTGGTGTTGACCGTGAGCGGGAATCGAACCTAGTTCGCCGGGTTCGTAGAGCAGCGTAGCGCTAACCGCTGCACCACCGCTCCCCACACACACACATATAAACACACACTATTTAGCATATCATTTGCATATCATCTGCATACAATTTGCATATTGGACACATGCTTCCGTGGCCAGACTGGCGTGCACCTCACGTACGCATGCACGGATGCTTGAATGAATGCATGAATGAATGGACACATTAATACACGGACGGATGCATGAATGAATGCATGAATGAATGGACACATTAATACACGGACGGATGCTTGAATGAATGCATGAATGAATGGACAGATTAATACACGGACGGTTGCATCAATGAATGCATGAATGAATGGACACATTAATACACGGACGGATGCTTGAATGAATGCACGAATGAATGGACACATTAATACACGGACGGATGCTTGAATGAATGCATGAATGAATGGACACATTAATACACGGACGGATGCTTGAATGAATGCATGAATGAATGGACACATTAATACACGGATGGATGCGTGAATGAATGCATGAATGAATGGACACATTGATACACGGACGGATGCTTGAATGAATGCATGAATGAATGGACACATTAATACACGGACGGATGCATGAATGAATGCATGAATGAATGGACACATTAATACACGGACGGATGCTTGAATGAATGCATGAATGAATGGACAGATTAATACACGGACGGTTGCATCAATGAATGCATGAATGAATGGACACATTAATACACGGACGGATGCGTGAATGAATGCATGAATGAATGGACACATTAATACACGGACGGATGCTTGAATGAATGCACGAATGAATGGACACATTAATACACGGACGGATACATCAATGAATGCACGAATGAATGGACACATTAATACACGGACGGATGCTTGAATGAATGCATGAATGAATGGACACATTAATACACGGACGGATGCTTGAATGAATGCACGAATGAATGGACACATTAATACACGGACGGATGCTTGAATGAATGCATGAATGAATGGACACATTAATACACGGACGGATGCTTGAATGAATGCATGAATGAATGGACACATTAATACACGGACGGATGCTTGAATGAATGCACGAATGAATGGACACATTAATACACGGACGGATGCTTGAATGAATGCATGAATGAATGGACACATTAATACACGGACGGATGCGTGAATGAATGCATGAATGAATGGACACATTAATACACGGACGGATGCATGAATGAATGAATGCATTAATGGACACATTAATACACGGACGGATGCATGAATGAATGCACGAATGAATGGACACATTAATACACGGACGGATGCATGAATGAATGCTAATTCCTCCGGGTGCTCTGGACTCCGCTGGGGTTCTGCCAGACACCCCCACTATAGCGGGACTCTCCGAAGAAAAAAAAACACACATCAGGCACTAGGATCAGCTAGCTACACATGCCTCCCGTGGTTGGAGTAATCCCACCGAGTGGCTGAGAGCTAACGCAGCCCGCTGTCGGAAGGTTGCTGCCGGGTAGAAAAAAATCTCTGGATTAGGCGGTGAGCTGACTCAGCCCACCGTAATTAGTCCCGGGGTGGATAAAATAAGTACCACTTTGTGGGGAAGTCACCAGAGATTGCGCTACGGATAGACTCGTCCACCGCCATAGGAACGTGGAATTACCACGCCTGGCTCTGCAGGGAGGTGTAAACAGGATGTCACAGTTCCTACGGTCACTGTTACATTGCATTTATGGCTTTTATTTTGGTGATTTCGAAAACGTTTTTTTGGGGTTTTGGCCATGTTTTTGTTCATTGTCGTACGGAGTTGGACTGATGGCCTTAATCTTAGTTGTCTTGTGGTTGTTGTTGTTTGACTTGCATCCCACTGGGATTTTTGCACGCAGCGTTGGTGGTGTACGGCGCTTTTTCAGGAATATTTTGATGTTTTTTTCCATGGATTTTCTGTTTTGCACAGAGTCACACAAAGTAGTCACTTTAAGATGTTTTCTTGTTCATGTTTTAGTTTTTTTGTTTGTTGCGGTTGCACCCGATTCAAGAGCCGGATGGCTCACAGGGCTATACCAACATAAATGAAACTATGAAACTATGTTAAACTAAAAAGGTTATGTATTTTGTTTAACTAGGCAAGGTCCATCACGGGACCTCCTTTGCCAGTGCCAAAATATCAGAATAGGTTTCACTCTTTTTTCCGGCAACAAAAAACAGCTGTGTTGAAGATGTTAAAACACCAAACTGAAACCTTTTTTTACGAGGAATCACGTTACTGCATTCTGATAGTATATGATGATGATGCATCGTCTTTGAAACTGATTGGTCCACACCAGAGACGGCTTTCTTTTGAGCCTCGTCTCAAACGAGCTATATCGCTCGCTTTCAGAAGCGAGTGAGCCACAAATGATAGCTCAACAAAGTGGCTCATCGCGTGGCAATGTACAGCAGCATCCACATCCTCTGAACGCACATTTCTGAACACCAATACCCCCATTGCAATTCACGGATGCATGGATGGATGAATGAGTGGGCGCACGAATGCGCGAATTCCCGAACGAATATGACGGAGTGCGTTCAGATGCTGGTCTCGTCCAAATACAACCATAAGCCCCATGTTTAGTAGTCGTGGCATTACCACGACTACTAAACATAACTTGCCGTGGGTTTTTGCACCTGATGATGACTGTTTGTGTTACAGTCGAAACGTCGTGAGAATTTTATTGTTTTTTAATATATATTAATATTTTATTGTTTCCCTTCAACGTGACAAGTCGACCCACGTGGTCACAGTCGACCCACGTGGTAACAGTCGAACCCACGTGGTAGCAGTCGACCCACGTGGTCACAGTCGACCCACGAGGTGGCAGTTGACCCACGTGGTCCGCAGTCGAACCCACGTGGTCACAGTCAACCCACGTGGTCACAGTCGCCCCACGTGGGTGGCGGTTGACCCACGTGGTCCGCAGTTGACCCACGTGGTCCGCAGTCGAACCCACGTGGTCACAGTCAACCCACGTGGTCACAGTCGCCCCACGTGGGTGGCGGTTGACCCACGTGGTCCGCAGTCGAACCCACGTGGTCCGCAGTCGAACCCACGTGGTCACAGTTGACCCACGTGGTCACAGTCGAACCCACGTGGTCACAGTCGAACCCACGTGGTCCCAGTCGACCCACGTGGTCACAGTCAACCCACGAGGTGGCAGTTGACCCACGTGGTAGCAGTCGCCCACGTGGGTGGCGGTTGACCCACGTGGTCACAGGCGAGACACGTGGTCCGCAGTCGAACCCACGTGGGTCACAGTCAACCCACGTGGTCACAGTCGACCCACGTGGTCACAGTCGATCCACGTGGTCCGCAGTGCAACCCACGTGGGTGGCGGTTGACCCACGTGGTCACAGTCGACCCACGAGGTAACAGTCGACCCCACGTGGTCCGCAGTCCTACCCACGTGGTCACAGTCGACCCACATGGGTAGCAGTCGAACCCACGTGGTCACAGTTGACCCACGTGGTCCGCAGTCGACCCACGTGGTCCGCAGTTCGAACCACGTGGTCCACAGTCGAACCCCACGTGGTCACAGTTGACCCACGTGGTCCGCAGTCGACCCACGTGGTCCGCAGTCCGACCCACGTGGTCCACAGTCGAACCCCACGTGGGTCACAGTCGCCCCACGTGGGTGGCGGTTGACCCACGTGGTCCGCAGTCGAACCCACTTGGTCACAGTTGACCCACGTGGTCACAGTCGAACCCACGTGGTCACGGTCGAACCCACGTGGTCACAGTCGAACCCACGTGGTCGGAGTCGACCCACGTGGTAGCAGTCGACCCACGAGGTAGCAGTTAACCCACGTGGGTGGCGGTTGACCCACGTGGTCCGCAGTCGACCCACGTGGGTGGCGGTTGACCCACGTGGGTGGCGGTTGACCCACGTGGTCACAGTCGACCCACGAGGTAGCAGTCAACCCACGTGGTCCGCAGTCGACCCACGTGGTCACAGTCGACCCACGTGGGTCACACGGGCAGAGGCCGCCCCGCCCGCTTGCCCGATCGCTCGCTCCCGGCTCGGCTGCCTCTCCCCGCCGCCGGGGTCGCGGTCGGGGTCGGGGTCGCGGTCGGGGTCGGGGTCGGGGTCACGGTGGCTTGCGAGCGTCCGCGGATGTCCGGCGTGGGAGGGGTCACGACGATGTCCGGGGGCTGCTCGAGTCGCGTGGCTGTCCCGGCGGGGCGCCGCTCCACGTCCAAGCAGGGCACCGCCTCACACAGCTTCACGCCTGCAGCGGGGGGGGGGGTCAGGGGTCAGGGGTCAGGGGGGTTAGAGATCCGTGGAAGTCGAAGTGAACACGACAGACGGGAGGGTCAGGAGTGGGGGAGGGATTAGAAATCCGTGGAAGTCGCAGTGAACTCAGAAGGCGGGAGGGTCAGGAGTGGGGGAGGATTAGAAATCCGTGGAAGTCGCAGTGAACTCAGAAGGCGGGAGGGTCAGGGGTGGGGCGGGATTGGAAATCCGTGGAAGTCGAAGTGAACCCGAAAGGCGGGAGGGTCAAGGGTGGGGGGGGGGGGGGTGATTGGAAATCCGTGAGTGTGAGTTTTGAGTGAGGGTGGGGGGTCGCTTGACATGGAGGTGGGGGGGGGGGGGTGGTGGTGGTGGTGGGGGGTGGTGGGTGGTGGTGGTGGTGGTGGTGGGTGGTGGTGGTGGGTGGTGGGTGGTGGTGGTGGGTGGTGGTGGTGGGTGGTGGTGGTGGTGGGTGGTGGTGGTGGTGGGTGGTGGTGGTGGTGGGGGGTGGTGGTGGTGGGTGGTGGTGGGTGGTGGTGGGTGGTGGGTGGTGGTGGGTGGTGGTGGGTGGTAGTGGGTGGTGGGTGGTGGTGGTGGGTGGGGGTGGTGGGTGGTGGTGGTGGTGGTGGGTGGTGGTGGGTGGTGGTGGGTGATGGTGGGTGGTGGTGGGTGGTGGGTGGTGGAAGTTTGTTCCAGTGGACGAGAAGCGAACAAGGGTAATGAGGCGTGGACTGGGGCCGAGGAGGTGGGGAACTTTCACCAAAGCGGGAATTCTACAGATCCGCAAGACTTTTGACGCGGCCGCGCGTAGCGCAAGCGGCGGCTGTTGCAGGCACAATCCGACCGCTGGCGTTCGTGCTGCGGGAAGAATCTGATGAGCTGTAAAGCTCTTCTGTCACCGACGTCCAGAAGGGTAAGGCGAACTACATCGCAGCACAACTAAAGACAATCCTATCAGACAAACCCCCATCGAGGGAGCCACTTCCTTTTCAAAAGCGACCTGGGCACAGATGGTAGCTCAGCAAAGTCGCCCCCCATCATTTGGGCCGTTAGTTAGCACCGATAATAAACTAAATCGACCCCCATCTTCTTTGGTTCTTTCGGTAAAGTCACGTAGAATGAGAATAAAATAATAAATTGATAAAATAAAATAACACAATAATATTCTCACGACGTTTCGGCCACAACACAAGCGGCCTTCATCAGGTGAAGGGACGAGACTGTCACTCCAGCGCTGTCCTACCAGACAGTCTCGTCCCTTCACCTGATGAAGGCCGCTTGTGTTGTGGCCGAAACGTCGTGAGAATATTATTGTGTTATTTTATTTTATCAATTTATTATTTTATTCTCATTCTACGTGACTTTACCGAAAGAACCAAAGAAGATGAATCATTGCAGTCACGAAAGCTTTAAATCGAAATTTAAATCGACTCCGCAGATATCTTTCGGTTTACAGCAAGGATTCATCATATAGGAATAGGTTTTACCCTTTTAACTGGCACAAAAACTGACACCTTTATTCAAGGCATCATGTTTGCAATAACCACAACACAAGCAGTCAAAATGCAAACAAAAAAGACAACTCTGATAATAATATGCACTGTCCTTGAATTTTATTGGTCCACACCAGAGACAGCTTTTCTTAGAGCCTAGTCTCCATTGGTGCTAAACCAGAAGACGCCAAAAGGCGTACAACTCAAAAACAGCGCACTATCAGGGTATTGAGGGCTCGGGGTGAGCATTTACATTATGAGACCTCCTTTGCCAGAAACAAGATATAGGAATAGGTTTTACCCTTTTAACTGGCACACAAAACCTGACACCTTTATTCAAGGCATCATGAAAAAGGATTCATCATCTTCATCATCTTTGTGTTCCTTCGGTAAAGTCACGTAGAATGTGAATGAAGTAATAAAGTAATAAAATAAAATAACAGATATCGTGCGGTCTACATTGGCCCCAGATTGCTTTGACTTCGGTGAAATGGCTTGGGGACTTTTTATGGACGCTGTATATTTTAGATTTTGACTTAAAAGCTTTCGTGACTGCAGGAATTCATATTGTTTGTGTCTTTCGGTAAAGTCACCACGTGGAAAGGTTCTCGCTCTCTGCCCGAGTTTTCCCCCTTCCACATTTAGAATAGACATTACGCGTTTATAGTATTTGCCTACTGCTACATATCTCCACGTGATGATGTCGATGATGATGATGATATCAGCGATTTCGCTGAGCGAGCATTTGTAGGCGATCCCAATGGATTGCAACTATCAGAAAAGGAGGCTCAGTGACCTATAACGCGCTGCTGAAACTAAATTGATCTATAAAGCTGTTCTTTTTTTGTTCAGAAGCGACCTGGCCATCAAGAAATGATAGCTGGACGGAGTGGCTGAGAATCATTATCAAGTTAACACGGAGGCTTTCGCGACCAGTATCATCCAGAAGAGGGTTTTTTTTCGTGGTTAGATCTCGTAAATATATACATATATAAGGAACGAAACGGGTGCACTTCTCCACACATGTGGCTGTCGCCTGATGAAGCTGGTTGTAATTACTGGCGAAACGTCGTACTCAGATTGTAAATGTTGTGGCTTGGCTCGCCAACACACCGGCGTGCTTTACTAGTATACTACACTATACACTACACTATACACTACACTATACACTACACTATACACTACACTACTATACACTACACTATACACTACACTACACACTATACACTACACTACACACTACACTATACACTACACTACACACTACACTACTATATATTACACTATACACTACACTACACACTATACACTACACTATACACTACAATATACACTACTATACACTACACTACACACCACTACACTATACACTACACTATACACTACTATACACTACACTACACACTACACTACACACTACACTACACACTACACTATACACTACTATACACTACACTACACACTACACTATCCACTACTATACACTACACTATACACTACACTACACTATACACTACACACTACACTACTATACACTACTACACTATACACTACACCATACACTACACTACACACTACACTACACACCGGTGTGCTGTACTAGTGACGAATTGGCCACGTTCTGTCTACTTGACAACCCATACTCGTTGGCTGTGTCGGCTGCTGGCGGGTTTTAAACGACGCAACATTGACACAGTCACGCGATCCACCCCGCTAACAAACAAAACAAACCCCCACCCCACCTCTACTACGGACCAACTATACAGCAGCAGCAGCAGGCGTCAGCGTTCCGGTTTGAACCCACGACCCTTCCTGTATACCCAGCGAGGTAGTCAACATCTCCCAGCCACCGTGGCGATCCCCCCTGGTGTGAGGTCGCACCAGGTCGTCCATCCAGCCAGCGCCTTCACAGGCTGAGCGGCAAGGATCGGATCCTTCCCCCTAACGCGATGGCCCCCCGCCCCCCCCCCCCCCAAAAAAAAAGGACCGGGCAGAAGACATTCCCCAATGCTATATGGTATTCATTATATAGGGTAGTGTATACCCAGTTGCTGTTAATAGCTCTGCTTATTGAGGAATATATTGAGTACATTTATTATATTGATGTAATTTAGACTTAGGGTGTTTTTTTCCACATCGGTTTACCGAATGATAGTCGAGTTGTTGCAGCCCATTTGGCGTCCATGTACGAGGTGCCTCTGTGGATGTGTAGGCTTTGACTTTAACATAGCTATTTCTGTGACCAGTCACAAGCTAATTCCTCAGCTATTTCAATGCTAAATTATCCTGTTTGATTTGTACTAGGTGCCTCTGTGGATGTGTAGGCTTTGACTTTAACATAGCCATTTCTGTGACCAGTCACAAGCTAATCACTCAATTATTTCAATGCTAAATTCTCCTGTTTGATTTATACCAGGTGCCTCTGTAGATGTGTAGGCTTTGACTTTAACATAGCCATTTCTGTGACCAGTCACAAGCTAATCACTCAGTTATTTGAATGCTAAATTATCCTGTTTGATTTGTACTAGATGCCTCTGTGGATGTGTAGGCTTTGACTTTAACAGAGCTATTTCTGTGACCAGTCACAAGCTAATTCCTCAGTTATTTCAATGCTAAATTCTCCTGTTTGATTCATACCAGGTGCCTCTGTAGATGTGTAGGCTTTGACTTTAACATAGCTATTTCTGTGACCAGTCACAAGCTAATTCCTCAGTTATTTCAATGCTAAATTCTCCTGTTTGATTTATACCAGGTGCCTCTGTAGATGTGTAGGCTTTGACTTTAACATAGCTATTTCTGCGACCAGTCACAAGCTAATCACTCAGCTATTTGAATGCTAAATTCTCCTGTTTGATTTATACCAGGTGCCTCTGTAGATGTGTAGGCTTTGACTTTAACATAGCCATTTCTGTGACCAGTCACAAGCTAATCACTCAGTTATTTGAATGCTAAATTATCCTGTTTGATTTGCACTAGATGCCTCTGTAGATGTGTAGGCTTTGACTTTAACATAGCTATTTCTGTGACCAGTCACAAGCTAATTCCTCAGTTATTTCAATGCTAAATTCTCCTGTTTGATTTATACCAGGTGCCTCTGTCGATGTGTAGGCTTTGACTTTAACATAGCTATTTCTGCGACCAGTCACAAGCTAATCACTCAGCTATTTGAATGCTAAATTCTCCTGTTTGATTTGTACTAGGTGCCTCTGTGGATGTGTAGGCTTTGACTTTAACATAGCCATTTCTGTGACCAGTCACAAGCTAATCACTCAGCTATTTCAATGCCAAATTCTCCTGTTTGATTTGTACTAGGTGCCTCTGTGGATGTGTAGGCTTTGACTTTAACATAGCTATTTCTGCGACCAGTCACAAGCTAATCACTCAGCTATTTCAATGCTAAATTCTCCTGTTTGATTTGTACTAGGTGCCTCTGTGGATGTGTAGGCTTTGACTTTAACATAGCCATTTCTGTGACCAGTCACAAGCTAATCACTCAGCTATTTCAATGCCAAATTCTCCGGTTTGATTTGTACTAGGTGCCTCTGTGGATGTGTATGCTTTGACTTTAACATAGCTATTTCTGCGACCAGTCACAAGCTAATCACTCAGCTATTTCAATGCTAAATTATCCTGTTTGATTTGTACTAGGTGCCTCTGTGGATGTGTAGGCTTTAACTTTAACATAGCCATTTCTGTGACCAGTCACAAGCTAATCACTCAGCTATTTCAATGCCAAATTCTCCTGTTTGATTTATACCAGGTGCCTCTGTAGATGTGTAGGCTTTGACTTTAACATAGCCATTTCTGTGACCAGTCACAAGCTAATTCCTCAGTTATTTGAATGCTAAATTCTCCTGTTTGATTTATACCAGGTGCCTCTGTAGATGTGTAGGCTTTGACTTTAACATAGCCATTTCTGTAACCAGTCACAAGCTAATCACTCAGTTATTTGAATGCTAAATTATCCTGTTTGATTTGTACTAGATGCCTCTGTGGATGTGTAAACTTTGACTTTAACATAGATATTTCTGTGACCAGTCACAAGCTAATCACTCAGCTGTTTGAATGCTAAATTCTCCTGTTTGATTTGTACTAGGCGCCTCTGTGGATGTGTATGCTTTGACTTTAACATAGCCATTTCTGTGACCAGTCACAAGCTAATCACTCAGCTGTTTCAATGCTAAATTCTCCCGTTTGATATGTAAACCCCCTTTGTCAAGGTGCCTCACTTCTCTCAACCAGCTCACGTCGTGATAATTTTATTGTTTAATTTTATTATTTTATTCTCATTCCACGTGATTTACCGAAAGAGCCAAAGAAGACATTCCCCAATGACTCGCTCGTTTTTCTTTTTATTTGCCAATCGGTTAAAGTGGCTGCGCGCCTGATCAGTCCTTAACGCTTGCCGCTCTGTGTTGGCACGGGGCGGAGAGGAGAGCGATCTACTCACGCATTCGCCTCGACTGAGAAGTCATTGACGGGGCGAGCTGACGTCTAAGGGGGACAGCGCCAATCACGAATATCCATGGAAACTTTCGGTGAAGCCACGTAGGTAGAAAGTAATAAAGGTAATCAATTAGAAATAATAAAATAGTAGCATGGGTATAAAATAAAATGAAAAGTAATACGATAAAAACAACAAAATAATAAAATATATTACGAGACCTCCTTTGCCAGTAACAAGATATAGTAATAGATTTTACCTTTTTAACTGGCACAAAAAACTGACACCTTTATTCAAGGCATCATGTCTGCAATAACCACAAAACAAGCAGTCAAAATGCAAACAAAAAGACAACTCTGATAATAATATTGGCACTGTCCTTGAATTTGATTGGTCCACACCCGAGACGGCTTTCTTTAGAGCCCTTAGCCTCCACTGGTGTTGGACCAAAAGACGCCAAAAGGGTAAGTTAAAAGGGTAAAACCTATTACTATATCTTGTTACTGGTAAAGGAGGTCTCATAATGTAAATGCTCACCCCGAGCCCTCAATACTCTGATAGTGCGCTGTTTTTGAGTTGTACGTCTTTTGGCGTCTTCTGGTCCAACACCAGTGGAGGCTAAGGGCTCTAAAGAAAGCCGTCTCGGGTGTGGACCAATCAAATTCAAGGACAGTGCCAATATTATTATTATCAGAGTTGTCTTTTTGTTTGCATTTTGACTGCTTGTGTTGTGGTTATCGCAGACATGACGCCTTGAATAAAGGTGTCAGTTTTTTGTGCCAGTTAAAAGGGTAAAAACCTATTACAATTTATTCATTTTTTCTTAACAAAAAAATAAATAAATTGTAATAAAAACAACCCCACGATGTTTTGACGGCAGCACCAGCGGGGCTTGATCGGGCGGCGAGAGATGACGGCCAGCCGCTTTTGTGTTGCGATCGAAACGTCGAACACACACAGAGATATTCGTCAGACTGTGACTCGGCCAAGAACGGTGGCCGGAACGACGTTGGCTAATTCATCATCTGTGGTTATTTCAGTAAAAGCCACGGGGATGGAAATTTACTTTGATTTTTATTTTTTATTTTTTTCAACTGCTACGTGACTTTACCTAAAGAACCAGAGTATGAATTCCTGCAGTCAGATCAAAAGTTGAAGTAGCAGATGTCATCACGCCAAGGCCGTAACTATAACTTATATTAAAATATGCTCAAAAGGCCCACCTCCCGCAATATATCGATATAATATAGATTTATTTTTCGATTTAAAGCTTTCGTGACTGCAAGGATTCATCTTCTTTGGTTCTTTCGGTAAAGTCACGTAGAATGAGAATTAAATAATAAATTGATAAAATAAAATAACGCAAAAAAATTCTCACGACGTTTCGGCCACAACACAAGCGGCCTTCTTCAGGTGAAAGGAACAAACCTGTCGGGACGACAGAGCTTCAATGGTCTGTTCCTTTCGCCTGAAGAAGGCCGCTTGTGTTATGGCCGAAACGTCGTGAGAATTGTATTGTTTTATTTTATTATTTTATTCTCATTCCACGTGATTTACCGAAAGAGCCAAAGAAGACATGCCCCAATGACTCGCTCGTTTTTCTTTCTGTTTGCCAATCGGTTAAAGTGGCTGCGCGCCTGATCAGTCCTTAACGCTTGCCACTCTGTGTTGGCACGGGGCGGAGAGGAGAGCGATCTACTCACGCATCCGCCTCGACTGAGAAGTTATTGACGAGGCGAGCTGACGTCTAAGGGGGACAGCGCCAATCACGAATATCCATGGAAACTTTCGGTGAAGCCACGTAGGGAGAAAGTAATACAGGTAATCAATTAGAAATAATAAAATAGTAGCATGGGTATAAAATAAAATGAAAAGTAATACGATAAAAACAACAAAATAATAAAATACATTATGAGACCTCCTTTGCCAGTAACAAGATATAGTAATAGGTTTTACCTTTTTAACTGGCACAAAAAACTGACACCTTCATTCAAGGCATCATGTCTGCAATAACCACAACACAAGCAGTCAAAATGTAAACAAAAAGACAACTCTGATAATGATATTTGGCACTGTCCTTGAATTTGATTGGTCCACACCCGAGACGGCTTTTCTTAGAGCCCTTAGTCTCCACTGGTGTTGGACCAGAAGACGCCAAAAGGTCCAACACCAGTGGAGACTAGGGGCTCTAATGAAAGCCGTCTGGGGTGTGGACCAATCAAATTTAAGGACAGTGCCAATATTATTATCAGAGTTGTCTCTTTTGTTTACATTTTGACTGCTTGTGTTGTAGTTATTGCAAACACGATGCCTTGAATAAAGGTGTCAGTTTTTTGTGCCAGTTAAAAGGGTAAAACCTATTACAATGAAATAAATTTTTCTTAACAAAAAAATAAATAAATTGTAATAAAAACAACCCCACGATGTTTTGACGGCAGCACCAGCGGGGCTTGATCGGGCAGCGAGAGATGACGGCCAGCCGCCTTTGTGTTGCGATCGAAACGTCGAACATACACAGAGATATTCGTCAGACTGTGACCCGACCAAGAACGGTGGCCGGAACGACGTTGGCTAATTCATCATCTGTGGTTCTTTCGGTAAAAGCCACGGGGATGGAAATTTACTTTGATTTAAAAAAAAATCTACTGCTACGTGACTTTATCTAAAGAACCACAGAGTATGAATTCCTGCAGTCAGATCAAAAGTTGAAGTAGGAGATGTCATCACGTCAAGGCCGTAATTATAATTTATATTGGGGGGGGGGGCACTTCCCAATATTAAAATCGCTATAAAATAGATTGATGTTGTGGTTTTCACACCTGATGATGATTGCTGCTTGTGTAATGCAGTCGAAACGTCGTGAGAATTGTATTGTTTTATATTTTTATTTATTAGTTCATTGTTTCCCTTCTATACGTGGTGGTGACTTTAGCGAAAGAACCAAGAATATGAATGAATCTTTGGGGTTTTTTTCCGGTAAAGTCACGTGGAAATAAGAAAAAATAAAATTACATCATATACAAATATGAATCCCTGCAGTCACGAAAGCTTCAAATCAAAATGTTTACATGATTGTGGTCATGTACGTTCTTTATTAATCCCTAATCTCTGCCGTTATAAACAATGAAACGAGAAAAAATGTAAAAAAAAAACATAAAACCATATTCTTAGTTTTTTAGCTAAAGTCACGTTGAAGGTAAACAACAAAATAATAAAATATATATGAAATATATATTTTATATATATGAAATATATATTTTATATATATGCAGTCACGAAAGCTTTAAATAAAAAAATAAAACCAGTAAAAAAAACAGACCAACGTAATACAATAACGCTCTTAGACATTATTGCCAAAAATAAAAAAATAAAATAAAAAGGTCCATCCCTCGTATTGGTGAATTTTGTTTTTAATATTTTAACCAGGAAATGAGTTTTCAAATTCAGATTTTTTTTCTGGGGGGGGGGGGGGTGGTGGGGGTGGGGGTGAAGATTTGAACCCCCACAATGTTCACTCCACGGCTAGGGCATTGCACCACGTGGGATGTATAGCAGGAGCCAAACACTCTAATCGCGCGATGTTCATTCTCAACGTGTGAAGGGAAAATCGGTGGATCGAGAGAAAAAATCCACGCGACCACGGGGAGACAGACAGACACAGACAGACACAGACAGAGAGAGAGACGCAAACTCCGAATATACAGCAGGCGTCGTCAGGGTCAGGGATCGAACCCAAGTCACCAGGCGAGTTCGTTCGATCACGAACCTGACCATCCCTGCTGCTGTAGATTTGGTGTTTGTGTGTGTGTCTCTCTCTCTCTCTTTCTCTCTCTCTCTCCCAGCGTGTTTTTTAGTTTCCATCCACATTTATAATTATTAACACGTTTAGAGTTTTTGGCTGCTGCTGCTGCTAATGTGCCGTTCCACGTGATGGTGATGATAAGCCACTTCGTGTGAGCTCTCGTTTGCTCATGAAGAAAGAAGGGCGACATCGTTCATTGGTGCCTGCCTCGTGAATTTAATATAAAAACGAAGTGGAGTTCAGGCACATTGTTGCATAGCAAATGAGTTGCAGAAGGCGAACGCGTTTGGTTTGTGGGGGCGAGGTGTGGGTTAGGTTGGGGGGTTGGTGGGGTGTGAGGGGCGTGGTGTGTGGGTAGAGTGTAGTGGGCATGGTGTGTGGGTAGGGTGTAGTGGGCGTGGTGTGTGGGTAGAGTGTAGTGGGCGTGGTGTGTGGGTAGGGTGTAGTGGGCGTGTAGTGTGGGTAGAGTGTAGTGGGCGTGTAGTGTGGGTAGGGTGTAGTGGGCGTGTAGTGTGGGTAGGGTGTAGTGGGCGTGTAGTGTGGGTAGGGTGTAGTGGGCGTGGTGTGTGGGTAGGGTGTAGTGGGCGTGGTGTGTGGGTAGGGTGTAGTGGGCGTGTAGTGTGGGTAGAGTGTAGTGGGCGTGGTGTGTGTGTAGGGTGTAGTGGGCATGTAGTGTGGGTAGAGTGTAGTGGGCGTGGTGTGTGGGTAGAGTGTAGTGGGCGTGGTGTGTGGGTAGAGTGTAGTGGGCGTGGTGTGTGGGTAGAGTGTAGTGGGCGTGGTGTGTGGGTAGGGTGTAGTGGGCGTTGTGTGTGGGTAGAGTGTAGTGGGCGTGGTGTGTGGGTATAGTGTAGTGGGTGTGGTGTGTGGGTAGGGTGTAGTGGGCGTTGTGTGTGGGTAGGGTGTAGTGGGCGTGGTGTGTGGGTAGGATGTAGTGGCCGTGTAGTGTGGGTAGAGTGTAGTGGGCGTGGTGTGTGGGTAGAGTGTAGTGGGCGTGGTGTGTGGGTAGGGTGTAGTGGGCGTTGTGTGTGGGTAGGGCGTAGTGGGAGTGTAGTGTGGGTAGAGTGTAGTGGGCGTGTAGTGTGGGTAGAGTGTAGTGGGCGTGTAGTGTGGGTAGAGTGTAGTGGGCGTGGTGTGTGGGTAGTGTGTAGTGGGCGTTGTGTGTGGGTAGGGCGTAGTGGGAGTGTAGTGTGGGTAGAGTGTAGTGGGCGTGTAGTGTGGGTAGAGTGTAGTGGGCGTGGTTTGTGGGTAGGGTGTAGTGGGCGTGGTGTGTGGGTAGAGTGTAGTGGGCATGGTGGGGTGTGGTGGGGTGTGGTGGGGTGTGGTGGGCGTGGTGTGTGGTGGGGTGTGGGTGGCTTGTTGTGGGTAGGGTGTGGGTGGGGCCCTGTGGGTGTGGTGTGTGGTGGGGTGTAGTGGGCGTGGTGTGTGGTGGGGTGTGGTGGGTGTGGTGTGTTGGGGTGTGGTGTGTGTTGGTGTGTGGTGGGTGTGGTGTGTGTTGGGGTGTGGTGTGTGGTTGACGTGGTGTGTGGTGGGTGTGGTGGGCGTGGTGTGTGGTGTGTGTAGTGTGTGTTGGGGTGTGGTGGGTGTAGTGTGTGTTTGTTGTGTGGTGTGTGTGGTGTGTGTTGGGGTGTGGTGGGCGTGGTGTGTGGTGGGTGTGGTGTGTGGTGGGGTGTAGTGGGCGTGGTGTGTGTTGGGGTGTGTTGGGGTGTGTGTTGGTGTGTGTGGTGTGTGTTCGTGTGTGGTGGGCGTGGTGTGTGTTGGTGTGTGATGGTGTGTGGTGCTGTGTGGTGGTGTGTGGTGGGTGTGGTGTGTGGTGGGCGTGGTGTGTGTTGGTGTGTGGTGGTGTGTGGTGGTGTGTGGTGGGTGTGGTGTGTGGTGGGCGTGGTGTGTGTTGGTGTGTGGTGGTGTGTGGTGGTGTGTGGTGGGTGTGGTGTGTGGTGGGCGTGGTGTGTGGTGTGTGTTGGGGTGTGTTGGTGTGTGGTGGGCGTTGTGTGTGTTGGTGTGTGGTGTGTGTTGGTGTGTGTTGGTGTGTGTGGTGTGTGTTGGTGTGTGTTGATGTGTTGGTGTGTGTTGGGGTGTGTTGATGTGTTGGTGTGTGTTGATGTGTTGGTGTGTGTGGTGTGTGTTGATGTGTGTTGATGTGTTGGTGTGTGTTGGGGTGTGGTTGGGCGTGGAGGAATCATAAAAACTTCATCCCAGACGGGAAACGCGTGCTGGCACGGCCAGAGAACTTCGTGAATAATTGATGCTGGAGGCTGATTGCCACTTCAGGGAATTATATCAGCAGCAGCATCATCATCATGATCAGCGTCATCATCAGCGTCATCATCGTTAGTAACAATAGTAAGCGGCAGTGTTCGATCATGAATCAATCATCATCATTTAACGATGATTCATCTATTAATCAATCACAATCCTCACTAATTCGATTGACTTCAACCCATTATCTAATCACAATAATTCGATTATCCCGATTCATTCAGTCGACATCATCATCGTCATCATCATGCATGTCTGAATCAGTCATCGGTATCACCATCAATCAATAGCGACTCAATAATGAATCAATGATAATATAATCACCATAAACGATACCAATTCAATTAGAAGCAATCATGCCCCGCATCATCACCACATATTCATCAGTAACTGTATCATCATCAATCAATCAATCGATCAGGTTCAGTTGATTTATTTTGGTACAGCCCTGTGAGCCATCCGGCTCGTGATTCGGGTACAACCACAACAACAAACCAAAAAAAAACTAAAAACACGAACAATAAAAACGTCTTAAAGTGACTACGTGTGTGTGACTCTGTACTAAACAGAAAATCCATGGGGAAAAGAAAAAAAACAGCTAAAAATATTCCCGGAAAAAGCCACACCGTGTACACCACCAACGCTGTTTACAAAAAATCCCAGTGGGATGCAAATCAAACAACAACAACCACCACAAGACAACTAAGATTAAGGCCGTCAGTCTAACTGCGTACTACAACAAAACAAACACGTCCAAACCAATTTTTTTTTACGAAATCACCAAGAAAAATAAAACCGTAATTGCAACGTAACAGTGATCACAGGGACTGTGACCGAATTTTGAATCGAGCAATCACTGGAACATCACCATCAAATGACTCACCACCACCACCATCATCATTATTCAATTGTAATCGATAATCCGGCAATCACTCACGACCACGTGCTCAGCACTCACCCCGTAGACACGCGAGCGCGGGTCCCATAGCGAGCCGAGCCGTGCCGTGCCGAGCCGTGCCGTGCCGAGCCGTGCCGAGCGTAGTCGCCCTCGTAATCCAGCCGTGTGTCGCTCTGTGGTGTATATGTGTGTTACTGTGTGTGTGTCACTGTGTGTGTGTGTGTCACTGTGTGTGTGTGTCACTGTGTATGTGTGTGTTACTGTGTATGTGTGTGTTACTGTGTGTGTGTCACTATGTGTGTGTGTCACTGTGTGTGTCACTGTGTGTGTGTGTCACTGTGTATGTGTCACTGTGTGTGTGTCACTGTCTATGTGTGTGTCACTGTGTATGTGTGTGTTACTGTGTGTGTGTCACTGTGTATGTGTGTGTTACTGTGTATGTGTGTGTTACTGGGTATGTGTGTGTTACTGTGTGTGTGTGTGTCACTGTGTTTGTCACTGTGTATGTGTGTGTTACTGTGTGTGTGCCACTGTGTGTGTGTGTCACTGTGTGTGTCACTGTGTGTGTCACTGTGTGTGTGTGTCACTGTGTGTGTGTGTCACTGTGTATGTGTGTGTCACTGTGTGTTTCACTGTGTGTGTGTGTCACTGTGTGTGTGTCACTGTGTATGTGTGTGTCACTGTGTGTGTGTGTCACTGTGTGTGTCACTGTGTGTGTCACTGTGTATTTGTGTGTTACTGTGTATGTGTCACTGTGTGTGTCACTGTGTGTGTGTCACTGTGTATGTGTATGTCACTGTGTGTGTGTGTCACTGTGTGTGTCACTGTGTGTGTCACTGTGTATGTGTGTGTCACTGTGTATGTGTGTGTCACTGTGTGTGTGGTTTTATGTGTGTGTCACTGTGTATGTGTGTGTCACTGTGTATGTCACTGTTTATGTGTGTGTTACTGTGTGTGTGTCTCACTGTGTATGTGTGTGTCACTGTGTATGTGTGTGTCACTGTGTGTGTCACTGTGTATGTGTGTGTCACTGTGTATGTGTGTGTCACTGTGTGTGTCACTGTGTATGTGTGTGTCACTGTGTATGTGTGTGTCACTGTGTGTGTCACTGTGTATGTGTGTGTCACTGTGTATGTGTGTGTCACTGTGTGTGTCACTGTGTGTGTGTGTGTCACTGTGTATGTGGTTGTGTGTGTGTCACTGTGTATGTGTGTGTTACTTTGTATGTGTGTGTCACTGTGTGTGTCACTGTGTGTGTGTGTGTCACTGTGTATGTGGTTGTGTGTGTGTCACTGTGTATGTAGTTGTGTGTCACTGTGTATGTGGATGTGTGTGTCTGTACGTGGGTTTGCGTGTCTGCAGCTTGTGGGTCTGTCTGTATGTATGTGTGTCTGTGTGTCTGTATGTGTGTGTGTCTGTATGTATGTGGGTCTATGTATCTGTATGTATGTGTGTCTGTGTGTCTGTATGTATGTGTGCCTATCTGTCTGTGTATCTGTATGTGTGTGTGTCTGTATGTATGTGTGTCTGTATGTATGTGTGTCTGTGTGTCTGTATGTATGTGGGTCTGTGTGTCTGTATGTATGTGTGTCTGTGTGTCTGTATGTATGTGTGTCTGTGTGTCTGTATGTATGTGGGTCTGTGTGTCTGTATGTATGTGTGTCTGTATTATGTGTGTCTGTATGTATGTGTGTCTGTGTTTCTGTATGTGGATGTATTTGTCCGTAGTTTGCAGGACTGTCTGTCTGTATGTGGGCCTGTATGTATCAGTCAGTGTGTCTGTCTGTATGCATGTGTGTCTGTGTGTGTGTTTCTGTGGGTCTGTGTGTGTGTGTTGTGTGTGTGTCTGTGTGTGTGTGTCTGTGTGTGTGTCTGTGTGTGTGTCTGTGTGTGTGTGTGTCTGTGTGTGTGTGTCTGTGTGTGTCTGTGTGTATGTGTGTATATCTGTCTGTGTGTGTGTCTGTGTATATGTGTGTGTGTCTGTGTGTGTGTCTGTGTGTGTGTCTGTCTGTGTGTGTGTGTCTGTGTGTGTCTGTGTGTGTGTCTGTGTGTGTCTGTGTCTGTGTGTGTGTGTCTGTGTGTGTGTGTGTGTGTCTGTGTGTGTGTCTGTGTGTCTGTGTGTGTGTGTCTGTCTGTGTGTGTCTGTGTCTGTGTGTGTATGTGTCTGTGTGTGTGTATGTGTCTGTGTGTGTGTGTCTGTGTGTGTGTGTCTGTGTGTGTGTCACTGTGTGTGTGTGTCTGTGTGTGTCTGTGTGTGTGTCTGTGTGTGTGTCTGTCTATGTGTGTGTCACTGTGTGTCTGTGTGTGTGTCTGTCTGTGTGTGTGTCACTGTGTGTCTGTGTGTGTGTATCTGCTGTGTGTGTGTGTCTGTGTGTGTCTGTGTGTGTGTATCTGTGTGTGTCTGTGTGTGTGTGTGTCTGTGTGTGTGTGTATATATGTCTGTCTGTGTGTGTCACTGTGTGTCTGTGTGTGTCACTGTGTGTGTGTGTCTGTGTGTGTCTGTGTGTGTGTCACTGTCTGTCTGTGTGTGTCTGCAGCTCTGCCTCCCTGCCCGCGGAGTCCTCCCCGTGGCTGGGAGTCGCCGTGCGCGACTGGACACAAATCTGTGGCGTGAGAAGAGCGGCTATCAATGAGTAGCCAGGGACGAGGGGCGGGTGAACGGGGGAAGGGGGAGGGATGGTGGGGTGGGGGCACGGGGGGGTGTGGGGGTTTATGGGTCTCTGTGTGGTGAGTCTGTGGGTCTCTGTGTGTGATGAGTCTATGGGTCTCTGTGTGATGAGTCTATGGGTCTCTGTGTGATGAGTCTATGGGTCTCTGTGTGATGAGTCTATGGGTCTCTGTGTGATGAGTCAATGGGTCTCTGTGTGATGAGTCTATGGGTCTGTGTGATGAGTCTATGGGTCTCTATGTGATGAGTCTATGGGTCTCTGTGTGTGATGAGTCTATGGGCCTCTGTGTGATGAATCTGTGGGTCTCTGTGTGATGAGTCTATGGGTGTCTGTGTGGTGAGTCTATGGGTCTCTGTGTGATGAGTCTGTGGGTCTCTGTGTGGTGACTCTATGTGTCCCTGTGTGATTAGTCTATGGGTCTCTGTGTGATGAGTCTATGGGTCTGTGTGATGAGTCTATGGGTCTCTGTGTGATGAGTCAATGGGTCTCTGTGTGATGAGTCTGTGGGTCTCTGTGTGATGAGTCTATGGGTCTCTGTGTGATGAGTCTATGGGTGTCTGTGTGGTGAGTCTATGGGTCTCTGTGTGATGAGTCTGTGGGTCTCTGTGTGATGAGTCAATGAGTCTCTGTGTGTGATGAGTCTATGGGCCTCTGTGTGATGAGTCTGTGGGTCTCTGTGTGATGAGTCTGTGGGTCTCTGTGTGATGAATCTGTGGGTCTCTGTGTGGTGAGTCTATGGGTCTCTGTGTGATGAGTCTGTGGGTCTCTATGTGATGAGTCTATGGATCTCTGTGTGATGAGTCTATGGGTCTCTGTGTGATGAGTCTATGAGTCTCTGTGTGGTGAGTCTGTGGGTCTCTGTGTGACGAGTCTATGGGTCTCTGTGTGATGAGTCTATGGGTCTCTGTGTGATGAGTCTATGGGTCTCTGTGTGATGAGTCTGTGTGTCTCTGTGTGGTGAGTCTATGGGTCTCTGTGTGGTGAGTCTATGGGTCTCTGTGTGATGAGTCTATGGGTCTCTGTGTGATGAGTCTGTGTGTCTCTGTGTGGTGAGTCTATGGGTCTCTGTGTGGTGAGTCTATGGGTCTCTGTGTGATGAGTCTATGGGTCTCTATGTGGTGAGTCTGTGTGTCTCTGAGTGGTGAGTCTATGGGTCTCTGTGTGATGAGTCTATGTGTCTCTGTGTGATGAGGCTATGGGTCTCTGTGTGGTGAGTCTATGGGTCTCTGTGTGTGATGAGTCTATGGGTCTCTGTGTGATGAGTCTATGGGTCTCTGTGTGATGAGTCTATGGGTCTCTGCTTGGTGAGTCTATGGGTCTCTGTGTGATGAGTCTATATGTCTCTGTGTGGTGACTCTATGTGTCTCTGTGTGTGTCTCTGTGTGCGTGCGTTGAACTTCTTTCGCACCGTACGTCAAGCCAATCGTGCTAATCGGAGGTGCGGGACATTGCGCATCTTTTTTTATTCCCGCAAAGCCCTGCACATTTTCATCGTGCACGTGGCCAAGTGCATGGGAGTTGGTGGACCACAGCGGGATGGCTGTCAATGTGTAACCAGAAGCCGGGCTGCTTGGGTTGTGGTGGGCTGGGGTTGGTGGACCACGCACTGATGTGGCAGAGCTTCCAAGCTCGGGGGGAAGAACGAAAAACAGTATTGGATATTTGATTCTGCTGTGGGTGGGTAAAATCGGGGAGTTCATCGCATTGCAAAGAGGTTGTCGAAGTAAAAATAACAGCCGGTTTGCCAGCTTTTGTCATTCCAGGGCTATCACTCATTCCCCATTCATTCTTTCAATCCACCTAATCCCCATTCAATCAATCCACGTATTCCCCATTCATTCAATCCACTCATTACCCATTCATTCTTTCAATCCACTTAATCCCCATTAATTCAATCCACTCATTCCTCATTTATTAATTAAATCCACTCATTCCCCATTCATTCAATCCACTCATTCCCCATTCATTCTATCCACACATTCCCCATTAATTATTTTAATCCACTCATTCCCCATTCATTTAATCCACTCATTCTCCATTCATTAAATAAATCCACTCATTCCCCATTCATTCAATCCACATATTCCCCATTCATTCAATCCACTCATTCCCAATTCATTCTTTCAATCCACTAATACCGCATTCATTCAATCCAATTATTCCGCATTCATTAAATACACTTATTCTCCATTCATTCATTAAATCCACTTATTCCCCATTCATTCAATCCACTCATTCGCCATTCATTCAATCCACTCATTCCCCATTGATTCTTTCAATGCACTTAATCCCCATTCATTTAATCCACTCATTCTCCATTCATTCATTCAATCCACTCATTCCCCATTGATTATTTCAATCCACTTAATCCCCATTCACTCAATCCACTCATTCCCCATTCATTCTTTCAATCCACTCATTCCCCATTCATTCTTTCAATCCACTCCTTCCCAGTTCATTCAATTCACTTATTCCTCATTAATTCAATTCACTCATTCCTCATTCATTAAATCCACTCATTCCCCATTAATTCAATCCACTCATTCTCCATTAATTATTTCAATCCACTCATTCCCCATTCATTCAATCCACTCATTATACATTCATTCATTCAATCCACTCATTCCCTATTCATTCAATCCACTTATTCCCAAATCATTCTTTCAATCCACTTTTTCCTCATTCATTTAATCCAATTATTCCGCATTCATTAAATCCACTTATTCCCCATTCATTCATTAAACCCACTCATTCCCCATTCATTCAATCCACTCATTCCCAATTCATTCTTTCAATCCACTTATTCCCCATTCATTCAATCCACTTATTCCTCATTCATTAATTAAATCCACTCATTCCCCATTCATTCAATCCACTCATTCCCCATTCATTCAATCCACTCATTCCCCATTAATTATTTCAATCCACTCATTCCCCATTCATTCAATCCACTCATTCTCCATTCATTAATTCAATCCACTTATTCCCCATTCATTCAATCCAATCATTCCAAATTCATTCTTTCAATCCACTTATTCCGCATTCATTCAATCCACTTATTCCCCATTCATTCATAAAATCCACTCAATCCCCAATTAGTCATTAAATGCACATATTCCCTAATAATTCAATCCACCTATTCCCTATTCATTCAATCCACTCATTCCCAATTCATTCTTTCAATCCACTTATTCTCCATTCATTTAATCCACCATTTCCCATTGATTCTTTCAGTCTACTCATTCCCCATTCATTCTTTCAATCCACTCATTCCCCATTCATTCAATCAACTCATTCTCCATTCATTCAATCCTCTCATTCCCCATTGTTTCATTCAATCCACTTATTCCCCATTCATTCAATCCACTCATTCCCAATTCTTTCATTCAATCCACTTATTAATTCAATCCACTTATTCCCCATGCATTCAATCCACTCATTCCCAATTCATTCATTAATCCACTCATTCCCTATTAATTCAATCCAATCATTCCGCAATCATTCATTCAATCCACTCATTCCACATTCATTCTTTCAATCCACTCATTCCCCATTCATTCAATCCACTCATTCCCCATTCATTCAATCCACTCATTCCCCGTGAATTATTTCAATCCACTCATTCCCCATTCATTCAATCTACTCATTCTCCATTCATTCATTCAATCCACTCATTCCCCATTCATTCAATCCGCTTATTCACCATTCATTCAATCCACTCATTCCCAATTCATTCTTTCATCCACGCACTGGCACGGGTAGATCATCATGTACACACTGGCACGTTAAGATCAACATGTACACACTGGCACGGGTAGATCAACATGTACACACTGGCACGGATAGATCAACATGTACACACTGGCACGGGTAGATCAACATCTACACACTGGCACGGGTAAATCAACATGTACACACTGGCACGGGTAGATCAACATCTACACACTGGCACGGGTAGCACAACATCTACACACTGGCACGGGTAGATCAACATGTACACACTGGCAGGGGTAGATCAACATCGCCACACACTGGCACGGGTAGATCAACATGTACACACTGGCACGGATAGATCAACATGTACACACTGGCACGGGTTGATCCACATGTACACACTGGCACGGGTAGATCAACATCTCCACACACTGGCACCGGTAGATCAACATGTACACACTGGCACGGGTAGATCAACATCTCCACACACTGGCACGGGTACATCAATATGTATACACTGGCACGGATAGAACAAGATTTCCACACACTGGCACGGGTAAATCAAGATTTCACACACACGGGCACGGGTAGATCAACATCCACACACTGGCACGGGTAGATCAAGATTTCCACACACTGGCACGGGTAGATAGACATCTCCACACACTGGCACGGGTACATCAACATGTACACACTGGCACGGGTAGATCAACATGCACACACTGGCACTGGTACATCAACATGTACACACACTGGCACGGGTACATCAACATGTACACACACTGACACGGGTACATCAACATGTACACACTGGCACGGGTAGATCAACATGCACACACTGGCACGGGTACATCAACATGTACACACACTGGCACGGGTACATCAACATGTACACACTGGCACGGGTACATCAACATGTACACACACTGGCACGGGTACATCAACATGTACACACTGGCACGGGTACATCAACATGTACACACACTGGCACGGGTACATCAACATGTACACACTGGCACGGGTACATCAACATGTACACACTGGCACGGGTACATCAACATGTACACACTGGCACGGGTACATCAACATGCACACACTGGCACGGGTAGATCAACATGTACACACTGGCACGGGTACATCAACATGCACACACTGGCACGGGTACATCAACATCTACACACTGGCACGGGTACATCAACATGTACACACTGGCACGGGTACATCAACATGTACACACTGGCACGGGTACATCAACATGTACACACTGGCACGGGTACATCAACATGCACACACTGGCACGGGTACATCAACATGTATGCTGCTCCTGCCGCGCGCTGCGTTCCCAGAATGTAACGACTTGGACGACCTTGGAGCGAATGCTGCCAATGGAAATACACAGCCCCCAAACCCCTACCCCTAACACTTGTCACCACTACCCCTACCCCCAACACTTGTCACCACTACCCCTAACACTTGTCACTACTACCCCTACACCTAACACTTGTCAAGACTACCCCTAACACTTGTCACCACTACCCCTAACACTTGTCACCGCTACCCCTACCCCTAACACTTGTCACCACTACCCCTACCCCTAACACTTGTCACCACTTCCCCTAACCCTTGTCACCACTACCCCTACCCCTAACACTTGTCACCACTACCCCTACCCCTAACACTTGTCACCACTATCCCTAACACTTGTCACCACTACCCATACCCCTAACACTTGTCACCACTACCCCTAAAACTTGTCACCACTATCCCTAACACTTGTCACCACTACTCCTACCCCTAACACTTGTCACCACTACCCCTAACACTTGTCACCACTAACCCTACCCCTAACACTTGTCACTACTTCCCGTACCCCTAACACTTGTCACCACTACCCCTAACACTTGTCACCACTACCCCTACACCTAACACTTGTCAAGACTACCCCTACCCCTAACACTTGTCACCACTACCCCTAACACTTGTCACCTCTACCCCTACCCCTAACACTTGTCACCACTACCTCTACCCCTAACACTTGTCACCACTTCCCCTAACCCTTGTCACCACTACCCCTACCCCTAACACTTGTCACCACTACCCCTACCCCTAACACTTGTCACCACTACCCCTAACCCTAACACTTGTCACCACTTCCCTAACACTTGTCACCAAAACCCCTACCCCTAACACTTGTCACCACTACCCCTACCACTTGTCACCACTACCCCTACCCCTAACACTTGTCACCACTACCCCTACTCCTAACACTTTTCACCACTACCCCTAACCCTAACACTTGTCACCACTACCCCTAACACTTGTCACCACTACCCCTATCACTTGTCACCCCTACCCCTAACACTTGTCACCACTACCCCTACCTCTAACACTTGTCACCACTACCCCTACCCCTAACACTTGTCACCACTATCCCTAACACTTGTCACCACTACCCATACCCCTAACACTTGTCACCACTACCCCTAAAACTTGTCACCACTATCCCTAACACTTGTCACCACTACTCCTACCCCTAACACTTGTCACCACTACCCCTAACACTTGTCACCACTAACCCTACCCCTAACACTTGTCACTACTACCCGTACCCCTAACACTTGTCACCACTACCCCTAACACTTGTCACCACTACCCCTACACCTAACACTTGTCAAGACTACCCCTACCCCTAACACTTGTCACCACTACCCCTAACACTTGTCACCTCTACCCCTACCCCTAACACTTGTCACCACTACCTCTACCCCTAACACTTGTCACCACTTCCCCTAACCCTTGTCACCACTAACCCTACCCCTAACACTTGTCACCACTACCCCTACCCCTAACACTTGTCACCACTACCCCTACCCCTAACACTTGTCACCACTTCCCTAACACTTGTCACCAAAACCCCTACCCATAACACTTGTCACCACTACCCCTACCACTTGTCACCACTACCCCTACCCCTAACACTTGTCACCACTACCCCTACCCCTAACACTTTTCACCACTACCCCTAACCCTAACACTTGTCACCACTACCCCTAACACTTGTCACCACTACCCCTATCACTTGTCACCCCTACCCCTAACACTTGTCACCACTACCCCTACCTCTAACACTTGTCACCACTACCCCTACCCCTAAGACTTGTCACCACTACCCCTACCCCTAACACTTGTCACCACTACCCCTACCCCTACCACTTGTCACCACTACCCCTAACACTTGTCACCACTACCCCTATCCCTAACACTTGTAACCACTACCACTAATACTTGTCACCACTACCCCTAACACTTGTCACCACTACCCCTAACATTTGTCACTACGACCCCTACCCCTAACACTTGTCACCACTGTCCCTACCCCTACCACTTGTCACCACTACCCCTAACACTTGTCACCACTACCCCTACCCCTAACACTTGTCACCACTATCCCTAACACTTGTCACCACTACCCCTACCCCAACACTTGTCACCACTACCCCTACCCCTAACACTTGTCACCACTACCACTAACACTTTTCACCACTACCCCTAACACTTGTCACCACTACTCCTACCACTTGTCACCACTACCCCTACCGCTACACTTGTCACCACTACCCCTACCCCTAACACTTGTCACCACTACCACTAACACTTGTCACCACTACCCATAACACTTGTCACTACTACCCCTACCCCTAACACTTGTCTCCACTACCCCTACCCCTAACACTTGTCACCACTACCCCTACCCCTAACACTTGTCACCACTTCCCCTACCCCTAACACTTGTCACCACTACCACTAACACTTGTCACCACTACCCCTAACACTTGTCACTACTACCCCTACCCCTAACACTTGTCTCCACTACCCCTACCCCTAACACTTGTCACCACTACCCCTACCCCTAACACTTGTCACCACTTCCCCTACCCCTAACACTTGTCACCACTACCCCTACCCCTAACACTTGTCACTACTACCCCTACCCCTAGCACTTGTCACCACTACCCCTACCCCTAACACTTGTCACCACTACCACTAACACTTGTCACCACTACCCCTACCTCTAACACTTGTCACCACTACCCCTAACACTTTTCACCACTACCCCTACCCCTAACAGTTGTCACCACTACCCCTAACACTTGTCACCAATACCCCTACCCCTAACACTTGTCACCACTACCCCTACCCCTACCACTTGTCAACACTACCCCTAACACTTGTCACCACTACCCCTACCACTTGTCACCACTACCCCTACCCCTAACACTTGTCACCACTACCCGTACCCCTAACACTTGTCACTACTACCCCTAACACTTGTCACCACCACCCATAACACTTGTCACCACTACCCCTAACACTTGTCACTACTACTCCTAACACTTGTCACCACTACCCCTACACCTAACACTTGTCACCACTTCCCCTAACACTTGTCACCACTACCCCTAACACTTGTCACCACTACCCCTACCCCTAACACTTTTCACCACTACCCCTAACACTTGTCACCACTACCCCTAACACTTGTCACCCCTGTACTAGAAACGTGCGCTTAGATTGATTGGATGGTCGCATGGATTTTTCTCTAGGCCCTCCGGGGTTTTTTCCCCTTCCACATTGAGAAGGAAGACGCATTTAGATTAATTTTGCTGCTACAAATGTCCACGTGATCATGATGATGATGACGACGTCGTTGAGCCGCTATCACTCGTGGCAGCCAGGTCGCGTCTGCAAAAATAAGCTCCAACGTTCAGTCGTGGGCCGTTGCCTGGTAAGAAATAAAAAAATAATAGTTTAATTGATGGCCAGGCCACTTCTGAAAGAGAACGGCATAGCACAGTGGTGAGCTTTACCTGGCAAGAAATAAAAACATATTTTACATTATGACACCTCCTTTGCCAGTAACAAGATATAGTAATAGGTTTTTACCCTTTTTACTGGCACAAAAAACTGACACCTTTATTCAAGGCATCATGTCTGCAATAACCACAACACAAGCAGCCACAATGCAAACAAAAGAGACAACTCTGATAATGATATTTGGCACTGTCCTTGAATTTGATTGGTCCACACCCGAGACGGCTTTTCTTAGAGCCCTTTAGTCTCCACTGGTGTTGGACCAGAAGACGCCAAAAGGCGTGCAACTCAAAAACAGCGCACCATCAGAGTATTGAGGGCTCGGGGTGAGCATTTACATTATCAGAGTTGTCACTTTTGTTTGCATTTTGACTGCTTGTGTTGTGGTTATCGCAGACACGATGCCTTGAATAAAGGTGTCGGTTTTTTTGTGCCAGTTAAAAGGTAAAACCTATTACTAAATAAAAAAAAACTGTTTAATTGATGGCCATGCCACTTCTGAAAGAGTGCTACATATCTGATTGGTGAGGCTTACCTGGTAAGAAATAAAAAAAATAGTTTAATTGATGTCCAGGTCTCTTCTGATAGAGAGCTACATATTTGATTGGTGGGACTTACCTGGTAATAAATAAATAAAAATAGTTTAATTGATGTCCAGGTCTCTTCTGATAGAGAGCTACATATCTGATTGGTGGGACTTACCTGGTAATAAATAAATAAAAATAGTTTAATTGATGTCCAGGTCTCTTCTGATAGAGAGCTACATATCTGATTGGTGGGACTTACCTGGTAATAAATAAATAAAAATAGTTTAATTGATGGCCAGGTCACTTATAAAAGAACTACATATCTGAGTGGTGGGCCTTACCTGGTAAGAAATAAAAAAAAAATCGATTTAAAGCTTTCGTGACTGCAGTAATTCATATTCTTAGCTCTTTCGGTAAAGTCACGTTGAAGGGGAAACAATAAAATAATAAAAAATATATAAAACTGTAAAAAGTCTCACGACTTATTCTTAGTTTTTTCGGTAAAGTCACGTTGAAGAGAAACAACAAAATAATAAAATATATATAAAACAATAAAAAATTCTCACGACGTTTCGACCATAACTCAAACGGTCATCTTCAGGTGTGTTGGTTTGCATACATTTATTTTTAAACGGCGCATTTATGTATTTAAAATAAATTTATGCAAACCAACACACCTGTTGATGACCGTTTGAGTTATGGTCGAAACGTCGTGAGAATTGTTTTATTGTTTTATATACATTTTATTATTTTGTTGTTTCTCTTCAACGTGACTTTACCGAAAAAACTAAGAATATGAATTACTGCAGTCACGAAAGCTTGAAATCAAAATTTAAGTCTCACGACGTTTCGACCATAACACAAACAGTCATCATCAGGTGTGAAAACCAACGGCAAGAAACATTAAAAAGAAGTGACGGTCCGCATTTATTTATTTATTTTTAAACGATGTATTTTTAAATAAATATTTATTTATTATAAATAAAATAAATAAGTACACCGTTTAAAAATAAATAAACGCGAACCGCCACTTTTTAAAAAATGTTTCTTGCCTTTGGTTGTCACACCTGATGACGACCGTTTGTGTTATGGTCGAAACGTCGTGAGAATTTTTATTGTTTGATATATTTATTTTATTATTTTATTGTTTCCCTTCAACGTGACTTTACCGAAAGAGCTAAGAATAAAAAAAAATAGTTTAATTGATGGGCAGGTCACTCGATGTAAAAGAGCGGCAAAGCTGAGTGATGGGCCTTACCTGGTAAGGGGCCGTCCATAAATGACGTCACACACCTGGGGGGGGGGGGTCGGACGAGGTGGGGGGGGGCGGGGTTTGAGAACTGTGACGTCACCTCAAAATTGCGCAACTTTAAATATAAATACAGACACAACACGTTCTACTTAATTAAACAGACTTTGTAACAAACGTGTTCTTCCTACAACATCAGAGTGCAGCGCCACATTAAATACGCACTACAATGACAATAGTTTAAAGCGATTTGAAGCACGTTTACATTTGTGAAGATGTGTGACGTGCGGGGGGGCGGGGTTTGAGAAATGTGACGTCACGTAAAAATTGCGCAACTTCAAATATAAACACAGACACAACACGTTCTACTTAATGTAAATAGACTTTGTAACGAATGTGTTCTTCCTACAACATCAGAGTGCAGCGCCACGTTAAATACGCAACTACAGTGACGATATCCTTAGTTCTTTCGATAAAGTCACGTTGAAGGGAAACAACAAAATAATAAAATACATATAAAACAATAAAAATTATCACGACGTTTCGACCATAACACAAACGGTCGTCCCTTCAACGTGACTTTACCGAAAGAACTAAGAATATGAATTACTGCAGTCACGAAAGCTTTAAATCAAAATTTTACAGTGACGATAGTTTAAAGCGATTTGAAGCATGTGATTTATTAAAAAAATTGAAATATGTTTTTATTTTGGGGGTGGGCAGAGCTTTGTGACGTCATATTTGAGGTTTGAGGGGGGGTCTGACTCTTTGTGACGTCATATTTGAGGGGGGAGGTCAAATATCGTCCAAAATCGCGTGACGTCATTCTAGGACGGCCGCTCTTATCGTATGTGTTTTTTATTTGTACCGTTTATCGTTGTAACGTCAACGTGTGTGTGTGAAAGAGCTTCATAGCTCATCGGATTCCCCCGTCCAGAGCATGGCCTACTATAATAATAATAAAAAACGCGATTTAGAATCCCCAGTCTGGATAAGCGGCGCGTTTCGTAATCCGTAGTGCGCACGCGCCACGCCTTCACGTCCCTGCCTCTCGCCACCCGTAGTTGTTGAGAAGCGGCGCGCGCCCCCCCCCCACTCCACCCCGATCCGCCCCGCCCACCCCCGGAATCGGCGCACGCGATTGGTCAGCTGCCCCCGGGGCAAGCGCGCCGCTCCAACCAATCGGCGCCGACGTTGCCGCCTCATTGAGGCGGCCGCGGCGCAAGCGAACTGGGAATTGTGAAACGCCGAGGAGGACCGCCTGAGTGAGTCGTTCCCTCAGAGTCCTTCCCTGTGAGTCGCTCTCTTTGTGAGTCGTTCCCTGTGAGTCGTTCCCTGTGAGTCGCGCTCTCTGTGAGTCGTTCCCTCTGAGTCGTCCCAGTCCCTGTGAGTCGTTCCGAGTCGCTCCCAGTCCCTGTGAGTCCCTCTGAGTCGTTCCCTCTGAGTCGCTCTCTCTGAGTCGTTCCCTGTGAGTCGTTCCCTGTGAGTCGTTCCCTCAGAGTCGTCCCAGTCCCTGTGAGTCGCTCCCTCTGAGTCGTTCCCTCTGAGTCGTTCCCTCTGAGTCGCTCCCAGTCCCTCTGAGTCGTTCCCTCTGAGTCGTTCCCTGTGAGTCGTTCCCTCAGAGTCGTCCCAGTCTCTGTGAGTCGCTCCCTCTGAGTCGTTCCCTGTGAGTCGTTCCCTCTGAGTCGTTCCCTCAGAGTCGTCCCAGTCTCTGTGAGTCGCTCCCTCTGAGTCGTTCCCTCTGAGTCGTTCCCTCTGAGTCGCTCCCTCTGACTCGCTCCCAGTCCCTGTGAGTCGTTCCCTCTGAGTAGCTGTTGTGTCCCTGTGAGTCGTTCTGAGTCGTTCCCTCTGAGTCGTTCTGAGTCGCTCCCTCTGAGTCGCTCCCTGTCTGTGAGTCGCTCCCTCCGTGTCGCTGTGAGTCACTGTGAGTCCCTCCGAGTCACTGTGAGTCGCTCCGAGTCGCTGTGAGTCGTTCGCTCTGAGTCCCCTCGCTCCCTCCGAGTCCCTGAGAGTCACTGTGAGTCACTGAGAGTCACTGTGAGTCCCTGTGAGTCACTGTGAGTCACTGTGAGTCCCTCTGAGTCACTGTGAGTCACTGTGAGTCACTGAGAGTCCCTGTGAATCACTGTGAGTCACTGTGAGTCCCTCTGAGTCCCTCTGAGTCACTGTGAGTCCCTCTGAGTCACTGTGAGTCACTGTGAGTCCCTCTGAGTCACTGTGAGTCACTGTGAGTCCCCTCCCTCCCTTCCTCCGAGTCACTGTGAGTCATTCGCTCCGAGTCCCCGTGAGTCCCCTCACTCCCTGTGAGTCCCTGTGAGTCCCTGTGAGTCCCTTCACTCCCTGTAAGTCCCTGTGAGTCCCCTCACTCCCTCTGAGTCCCTGTGAGTCCCCTCACTCCCTGTGAGTCCCTGTGAGTCCCTCTGAGTCCCCTCACTCCCTGTGAGTCCCTGTGAGTCCCCTCACTCCCTCTGAGTCACTGTGAGTCCCTGTGAGTCCCCTCACTCCCTCTGAGTCACTGTGAGTCCCTGTGAGTCTCCTCACTCCCTCTGAGTCACTGTGAGTCCCTGTGAGTCCCCTCACTCCCTGTGAGTCACTGTGAGTCCCTGTGAGTCACTGTGAGTCCCTCTGAGTCCCTGTGAGTCCCTGTGAGTCCCCTCACTCCCTGTGAGTCACTGTGAGTCCCCGTGAGTCCCCTCCCTCCCTCCGAGTCGCTGAACTTTGCTCTCCCACTCCTCCGCCAGACCCCGAGTCTGACGGAGGAGGATGAGCGAGGTGGAGCGTGGCGACGAGGAGCCCGAGGAGGAGCCGGAGCTCGCACTGAGGTCCTTCCGCGGGGACCGAATCTCCCTGCCGCGGCGTGCTCACAGGGTGAGTGGCCGCTGGTGAGGAGACACGGGGGGTGAGGAGACACGGGGGGTGAGGAGACACGGGGTCACTGGTGAGGAGACACGGGGTCACTGGTGAGGAGACACGGGGTCACTGGTGAGGGGACACGGGGTCGCTGGTGAGGAGACACGGGGTGGTGGTGAGGAGACACGGGGTGGTGGTGAGGAGACACGGGGTGGTGGTGAGGAGACATGGGGTGGTGGTGAGGAGACACGGGGTCACTGGTGAGGAGACACAGGGTCGCTGGTGAGGAGACACGTTGTAGTGGTGAGGAGCCGGAGCTCGCACTGAGGTCCTTCCGTGGGGACCGAATCTCCCTGCCACGGCGTGCTCACAGGGTGAGTGGTCACTGGTGAGGAGTCGCTGGTGAGGAGACACGGGGTGAGGAGACACGGGGGTGAGGAGACACGGGGTGGTGGTGAGTAGACACGGGGGGTGAGGAGACACGGGGTCACTGGTGAGGAGACACGGGTCACTGGTGAGGAGACACGGGGTCACTGGTGAGGAGACACGGGGGGTGAGGAGACACGGGGTCACTGGTGAGGAGACACGGGGGGGTGAGGAGACACGGGGTCACTGGTGAGGAGACACGGGGGGTGAGGAGACACGGGGGGTGAGGAGACACGGGGTCGCTGGTGAGGAGACACGGGGGGGTGAGGAGACATGGGGGGTGAGGAGACACGGGGGGGTGAGGAGACACGGGGTCGCTGGTGAGGAGACACGGGGTGGTGAGGAGACACGGGGGGTGAGGAGACACGGGGTCGCTGGTGAGGAGACACGGGGGGGTGAGGAGACACGGGGTCGCTGGTGAGGAGACACGGGGGGCGAGGAGACACGGGGTCGGTGGTGAGTAGCCAGGGGGGGTGAGGAGACACGGGGGGTGAGGAGACATGGGGTCGCTGGTGAGGAGCCAGAGGGGAAGGATCAGGGGTGAGGAGACATGGGGTCGCTGGTGAGGAGCCAGAGGGGAAGGATCAGGGGTGAGGCCCCAGGTGTGAGGCCCCAGGGGTGATCTTTGTCTCGTATAGTTAACCGAGTTAGTTAATCTACAACGCCTGGGCCTGGGCCTGGCCCGTGACCTCCCATCAGCGAGCCTCCGACACTTGACGTGCGCCTGGCCTGGCACAAGCGCTTTGGTGATGTCACCGCCACTCCGTGGCGAATTGGCGGCCGCTGTGTGGGGCGACCGGGTCTACGTCGGCGGGGGTAAGATGCGGTGAGCGGAGCTCCGTGATTCGCGGAGAAACCCTCCCGGGAGAGGCCAAACGTGACGTCATCGCCCGCGGGCCAATCAGGTGCGAGCGTAGGCCGGTTGGGGTTACGGAGGCGGCTTGCCGCGTTCGTTAGAAACCGCAGTTCGGTGTCCGTTATCGGCGACTTGCGTTATGCGTGCACGCCGCGATGCAGATGGCCCAACCCCCAACCCCCAGCCCCCCGACTCACGACGGTCTCGCGGTGGCGACGGCGGATACGGCACGAAAAATTGTTCGGTGTGTTTTGGTTTTTTTTCGTGTTAAAATTTCGCGCGGGGCGGGCGGGCGGGCGGGCGGGCGGACGGACGGGGTTCGAGACTCGGGCCCAGTCGCGACGCCGCCGGGGATGTAAACGTCCACACCGCCGCGGCCTTGCGTGCCGCCTTGCATGCCGCCTTGTGTGCCGCCTTGCATGCCGCCTTGTGTGCCGCCTTGCATGCCGCCTTGTGTGCCGCCTTGCATGCCGCCTTGCGTGCCGCCTTGCATGCCTCGCCCTCGACGGCGGTCGACGGGGCAAAGTCGTGCCGGCGTTAGCGCGTTCATTTTGTTCACCGTGCTCTTTTGCGTTTCCAAGCACGTTAAGGGTTTTTTTTTGTTTTTATATTTTATAAGCAGATAGGGTTGTTTCCTTTCCGTGAAATTGCAGTTCATACAGGTAGGCTAAGAATTGACCTTGGTTTTTTTTGTTACTTTAAATTTTACCGCGCGATACACCATTCTGGCGAATTGCCCGATGATGCTGTAAGTATTTACCAGCGAAACGTCGTACTCAAACTGTAAATGTGGATTCACTCTTCAACACACTGGTGGGCTAAAGTAGTGAATTATTTGTATTTTGTCAACGTGACACTTTTTTTGCTGATTGGCCGTGTCGGGTGGTGGAGGGTTACGACACATTTATAAATAAACGCGATCTAACCCTAAAACCGTTATTATGGATACAGTATTGTAATGAATGAATACATAGAGTACGCGGTTTATACAGTATGGTACTGTGAATTGCTCCGTTTTGCTAAACGATCACCATTCTTTAAGACTCCTGGGTCAGCTAGGCCGTCTTCGGCCTGCGATATTTTTAACTTGCGCTGGGCTCGTCCTGACGCATCTCCATCGCGAGCGGAGTTTAATCACAAATCTGGCTGTCGCCTGATGATGCTGGCTGTAATTGCACGGGCGATACGTCGTACTGGAATTGTAAATGTTGTGGGTGCACTCAAGTGCTGTACTAGTAATGAATTGCCACGTTCTGTGCACGTGACGAACCTTACTGACCGGCTATTGCGGCTGACGGCGGGTTTAGCGACACCCCTAGATTAACGCAATCTCACCCAAAAAAGAAACTCTTGTGGATAATATTTGTCGCGAAAGCCTACGTGTTAAACAGCACCGTGTGTTTTAAAGCTTTCGTGACTGCAGTGATTCATATTCTCAGCTCTTTCGGTAAAGTCACGTTGAAGGGAAAACAATAAAATAATAAAAAATATATATGTGAAACAATGAAAATTCTCACGACGTTTCGACCGTAACGCAAACGGTCGTCATCAGGTGTGAAGTTAGCGCCGTTGATTTTCATACCTGACGATGACCGTTTGCGTTACGGTCGAAACGTGAGAATTTTTATTGTTTTATATATTATGAGACCTCCTTTGCCAGTAACAAGATATAGTAATAGGTTTTACCCTTTTAACTGGCACAAAAACTGACACCTGTTAAAAGGGTAAAACCTATTCCTATATCTTGTTACTGGCAAAGGAGGTCTCATAATGTAAATGCTCACCCCGAGCCCTCAGTACTCTGATAGTGCGCTGTTTTTGAGTTGTACGCCTTTTGGCGTCTTCTGGTCCAACACCAGTGGAGAGACTAAGGGCTCTAAGAAAAGCCGTCTCGGGTGTGGACCAATCAAATTCAAGGACAGTGCCTCAGCCAGTCATCTCAGTCAGTCGACCCGTGGCACCTGGGTCTGCCCCGTGACCTCCTGCCAGCGGGCGTTCGACACTTCACGTGGCCTCAGGGTGCGCATAGCCTGGCACAAGCGTCGTGGTGACGTCACCGCCACTTAGTGGCGAATGGCAGTTGTTGTTGTGTGTATAGTATTGTGTGTGTAGTACTGTGTGTGTGTATAGTATTGTGTGTGTAGTTCTGTGTGTGTATAGTATTGTGTGTGTAGTACTGTGTGTGTGTGTATAGTATTGTGTGTGTGTAGCACTGTGTGTTGTGTGTGTGTAGTACTGTGTGTGTGTAGTACTGTGTGTGTGTGGCACTGTGTGTATAGTATTGTGTGTGTAGCACTGTGTGTGTGTGTTGTGTGTGTATAGTATTGTGTGTGCTGTACCGTGTGTGTTGTGTGTGTAGTACTGTGTGTGTGTTGTACTGTGTGTGTGTTGTGTGTGTATGGTATTGTGTGTGTGTTGTGTGTGTATGGTATTGTGTGTGTGTTGTGTGTGTAGTATTGTGTATGTGTAGTACTGTGTGTGTGTTGTGTGTGTGTATAGTATTGTGTGTGTAGTACCGTGTGTGTCTTGTGTGTGTGTAGTACTGTGTGTGTGTAGTATTGTGTGTGTCTTGTGTGTGTGTATAGTATTGTGTGTGTTGTAATGTGTGTGTGTGTTGTGTGTATAGTATTGCGTGTAGGACTGTGTTTGTGTGTCTTGTGGGTGTATAGTATTGTGTGTGTAGCACTGTGTTTGTGTGTGTACAGTATTGTGTGTGTAGTACTGTGTGTGTGTTGTGTGTGTAGTACTGTGTGTCTGTAGTACTGTGTGTGTGTTGTGTGTATAGTATTGTGTGTGTAGGACTGTGTTTGTGTGTGTGTTTAGTATTGTGTGTGTGGCACTGTGTGTGTCTTGTGTGTGTATAGTATTGTGTGTGTAGTACTGTGTGTGTGTTGTGCGTGTGTGTGTTGTGTGTGTAGCACTGTGTGTGTGTGTGTATAGTATTGTGTGTGTAGTACTGTGTTTGTGTGTCTTGTGTGTGTAGTGCTGTGTGTGTGTATAGTATTGTGTGTGTAGGACTGTGTTTGTGTGTCTTATGTGTGTGTAGTACTGTGTGTGAGTTGTGTGTGTGTATAGTATTGTGTGTGTAGTGCTGTGTGTATAGTATTGTGTGTATAGTATTGTGTGTGTAGCACTGTGTTTGTGTGTTGTGTGTGTGTAGTACTGTGTGTGTATAGTATTGTGTGTGTAGCACTGTGTTTGTGTGTTGTGTGTGTGTAGTACTGTGTGTGTGTGTATAGTATTGTGTGTGTAGCACTGTGTTTGTGTGTTGTGTGTGTGTAGTACTGTGTGTGTGTGTATAGTGTTGTGTGTGTGTGTCTTGTGTGTGTGTTGTGTGTATGTGTAGTACTGTGTTTGTAGTACTGTGTGTGTGTGTATAGTATTGTGTGTGTAGGACTGTGTGTGTATAGTATTGTGTGTTGTGTGTGTGTATAGTGTTGTGTGTGTAGCACTGTGTGTGTGTGTTGTGTGTGTATAGTATTGTGTGTGTAGTGTTGTGTGTATAGTATTGTGTGTGTGTATAGTATTGTGTGTGTAGCACTGTGTTTGTGTGTCTTGTGTGTGCCGTGCGTGCAGCTGGGACGATGTCGCGCCGTCACGGAGTTCGTGAAGCAGAATCGCATCGGAGAGGGAACCTACGGCATCGTGTGTGAGTCAGACAGCGGGAGAGAGAGAGAGAGATTGAGTGAGGAAGTGAGTGAGTGAGTGAGCGAGCGAGCGATCAAGCGATCAAGCAGGTGAGGGTGTCGGTGAGTGAGTGAGTGAGCGAGTGAGTGAGCGAATGAGCGATCAAGCAGGTGAGGGTGTCGGTGAGTGAGTGAGTGAGCGAGCGAGCGAATGAGCGATCAAGCAGGTGAGGTTGTCAGTGAGTGAGTGAGTGAGCAATCAAGCAGGTGAGGTTGTCGGTGAGTGAGTGAGTGAGCGAGCGAGCGATCAAGCAGGTGAGGATGTTGGTGAGCGAGTGAGTGAGTGAGCGATCAAGCAGGTGAGGGTTTTGGCGAGTGAGTGAGTGAGCGAGCGAGCGATCAAGCAGGTGAGGTTGTCGGTGAGTGAGTGAGTGAGCGAGCGAGCGAATGAGCGATCAAGCAGGTGAGGGTGTCGGTGAGTGAGTGGGCGAGCGCGATTTTTATTTTATTCGGTAAGGTCACCACTGAGCTATACAGCTCTTTATCAGAAGTGACCTGGCCATCAATGATTGAAGCCCTCCTGATAGCGCGCCGATCCTGTGGGTCGTTTGGGGCGACAACGGTTTGTGCGGAGGCCTTCATCCAGCAGCGGATCGATCGTGGCTGATGTGAACTATGAACACCGTGGAATTCCCCCTGCGATTTTAAACTTTATTTTTAGGAAACTATCTTTTTTACTTGACCAGGCAAGGCACAAACTTGATTTGAAGCTTTTTGTGACTGCAGGAATAACTCTTTGGTTCTTTCGGTGAAGTCACGTAGATAGAAAGAATGTAAATTAAATAATGGAATACGACGTTTCGATTGCAACACAAGCAACCGTGATCAGGTAGAACTACATTTGAGAGAGAGACACAACACAGACACGGAGACACACACAGAGAGACACACAAGCAGAGATAGACACACAACATAGACACACAGAGAGAGACACACAGAGAGAAACAACACAGACACACAGAGAGAGACACACAGAGACACAGAGAGAGAGAGAGAGAGACACACACAGAGACACAGACACACAGACACAGAGACAGAGAGAGACACAACTTAGACACACAGAGAGAGACACACAGAGAGAGACAACACACAGACACACAGAGAGAGACACACAGACACAGAGAGAGACACAGAGAGACACACACAGAGACACACATAGAGAGACACACACTGAGAGACACAACTTAGACACAAAGAGAGAGACACACAGAGAGAGATACACACAGAGACACAGACACAGAGAGAGACACACAACATAGACACACAGAGACCCAATGCCTCTGTGTCGAGGCCTCAAATATAGAGAGAGAGGGTGGGGGGGGCAGAGAGAGAGAGGTGGGTCTGCTGGGGTAGCTGTTGGAGCAGAGAAATTAGCATCTCAGGTAAGTCCCACTGAGTCTCATTTTCAGAAGCCACCTCGCCATCACAAATGATAGCTCAACAAAGCGGCTTATCATCATCATCACGTGCAAATGTACAGCAGCCAAATGCTCCAAACTTCGTGATGTGTATTCTAAATGTGGAGGGAATAACCGGAGGACCCGGGAGAAAAATAGGGAGGGAGACTAGCAAACTCCAAATATACACGGCCGTCACTGGTGACAATGATCTTAACTCGTCCTGAGCCTCCCCTAGGTTGACTCGGCCTCAAATGAGTACCTGGTGTGGTGTGTAATCATCACCACTCGGGAGTCAAAGGTGGCCGGGCGTGGTGCTGGCTACCCACCCCTTCGTGTGCCTTAATAGTCTATTAAAGGCTGTATGGGGGAATCTGTGTCTTTGTGTGTGTGTGTGTCTGTGTGTGTGTGTGTCTCTGTGTATATGTGTGTGTGTCTCTGTGTGTGTGTGTCTCTGTGTGGGGAGCGGTGGTGCAGCGGTTAGCGCTATGCTGCGCTATGAACCTGGCGACCCGGGTTCCATTCCCGCTCACGGCCAACACCACCAGTGACGATTATCTGAACCGGTCCCGGGCCTCCCCTAGGTCGACTCAGCCTCGAGTACCTGGTGCGGTGTGTAAACATTGTCACTAGGGGGACAAAAGCGGTCGGGCGTGGTGCTGGCCACCCACCCCCTCGTGTGCCACCGTGCTGGCCTTCATAGGTGCTCGCTAACAGCACTTGCCCCTCCAGTGTGTTAAGGCTATATGGGGGATCTTTATCTTTGTGTGTCTCTGTGTGTGTGTCTGTGTCTCTGTGTGTGTGTCTCTGTGTGTGTGTCTGTGTGTGTGTGTTTCTGTGTGTGTGTGTGTCTCTGTGTCTCTGTGTGTGTGTCTCTGTGTCTGTGTGTGTGTGTCTGTGTGTGTGTGTCTCTGTGTCTCTGTGTGTGTGTCTCTCTGTGTGTGTGTCTCTGTGTGTGTGTCTGTGTGTGTGTCTCTGTGTCTGTGTGTGTGTGTGTCTCTGTGTGTGTGTCTCTGTTTGTGTCACAGACCGGGCGAGGGACACGCGGAGCGGGGAGATTGTGGCGTTGAAGAAAGTGCGCATGGACAAAGAAAAAGACGGTGCGGAGTGTGTGTGTCTGTGTGTGTGTGTACGTGCTCCCACGTGTGTGCGGGTTTACCTATCACGCTGGGGAGACAAAGGCAGCCGGGCAGAGGCGCCAACGCTCGCAACAACGAGCCGAGCGCCGGGTGGCTAAAGCACAGCAGGTTGGCGCAGTAATGGGGCACAGGTGGTGCATCAGCCAGTCGTCTCAGTCGGTCGACCCGTGGCACCTGGGTCTGCCCCGTGACCTCCTGCCAGCGGGCGTTCGACACTTCGCGTGACCTCAAGGTACACATGGCCTGGCACAAGCGTCGTGGTGACGTCACCGCCACTTAGTGGCGAATGGCGGTGGTGGTTGTTGTTGTCGTTGCTGTTGCGTGCGTGTGTTGGCAAGAGGCTGTAAGCGAGCGCCTATGAAGGCCGGAATTAGCACACGAGGGCTTGGGTGGCCAACACCACGGCACTTTGTGTGCTGCGGGAGCGGCGGTGCAGCGGTTAGCGCTACGCCGCGCTACGATCCCGGCGAGCCCGGGTTCGATTCACTCTCACGGCCGACGCCGCCAGTGACGATTCTCTGAACCGGTCGTCCCGGGCCTCCTCCCTTAGGTCGACTCGGCCTCAAATGAGTAACCTGGTGCGGTGTGTAGTGAACATCGCTACTAGGGAGACAAAGGCGGCCGGGCGTGGTGCTGGCCACCCACCCCCTCGTGTACCCTTCCGGCCTTCACAGGTGCTGCTCGCTAACAGCACTTGCCCCTACAGCCTGTTACAGGCTACACGGGGGATCTTTGTGTGTGTGTGTGTGTTTGTGTGCGAGCGCGAGGGTGTGTTTCACCCTTTCATCGCCCTAACCCAATTTACGGGAAGTGAGGCAGCCCCTAACAGCTGATTAATTGGGGAACTGATTGAGTGAGAGAAGTTTTAGCGGTGCAGCTGCTACGTCCTGACCCAGCCATGATGTCATTAGCGAGACTTCATCGAATCTCCTGACTCTCGCTCAGGGCGGTGTTTCCTGCTAACTTCAAACTTGGACTCGGGCTTGATTTGGGCCGCGTGAAGAGGCCCCCCTGGAAACGGCTCCCCCTTAGAAGGGCGGCCCCGGCACGTGTCCTTGGGCAGTGGTAGCAGCTTACAGGACGTTGCAGTTGCACAGAGTTGCATGGTGGTGACCCGTAGGGTTTACACAGAGAACCCGGGGGGTTGCGTGGAGATCCGTAGAGTTGCGTGGAGATCCGTAGAGTTGCGTGGAGCTCCATAGAGTTGCATGGAGATCCGTAGAGTTGCATGGAGATCCATAGAGTTGCGTGGAGATCCGTAGAGTTGCATGGAGATCCATAGAGTTGCGTGGAGATCCGTAGAGTTGCATGGAGATCCGTAGAGTTGTGTGGAGATCCGTAGAGTTGCGTGGAGATCCGTAGAGTTGCGTGGCGATCCGTAGAGTTGCGTGGAGATCCGTAGAGTTGTGTGGAGATCCATAGAATTGCATGGAGATCCATAGAGTTGCATGGAGATCCATAGAGTTGCATGGAGATCCGTAGAGTTGCATGGAGATCCATAGAGTTGCGTGGAGATCCATAGAGTTGCGTGGAGATCCGTAGAGTTGCGTGGAGATCCGTAGAGTTGCATGGAGATCCGTAGAGTTGCGTGGAGATCCATAGAGTTGCATGGAGATCCATAGAGTTGCATGGAGATCCATAGAGTTGCATGGAGATCCGTAGAGTTGCGTGGAGATCCATAGAGTTGCGTGGAGATCCGTAGAGTTGCGTGGAGATCCATAGAGTTGCGTGGAGATCCGTAGAGTTGCGTGGAGATCCGTAGAGTTGCATGGAGATCCGTAGAGTTGCATGGAGATCCATAGAGTTGCATGGAGATCCGTAGAGTTGCGTGGAGATCCGTAGAGTTGCGTGGAGATCCGTAGAGTTGCGTGGAGATCCGTAGAGTTGCATGGAGATCCATAGAGTTGCGTGGAGATCTGTAGACTTGCATGGAGATGCATAGAGTTGCGTGGAGATCCGTAGAGTTGCGTGGAGATCCGTAGAGTTGCGTGGAGATCCGTAGAGTTGCATGGAGATCCATAGAGTTGCGTGGAGATCCGTAGAGTTGCGTGGAGATCCGTAGAGTTGCGTGGAGATCCATAGAGTTGCATGGAGATCCATAGAGTTGCATGGAGATCCATAGAGTTGCATGGAGATCCGTAGAGTTGCGTGGAGATCCGTAGAGTTGCATGGAGATCCGAGAGTTGCATGGAGATCCGTAGAGTTACGTGGAGATCCGTAGAGTTGCATGGAGATCCATAGAGTTGCGTGGAGATCCATAGAGTTGCGTGGAGATCCATAGAGTTGCATGAAGATCCGTAGAGTTGCGTGGAGATCCAAAGAGTAGCATGAAGATCGGTAGAGTTGCGTGGAGATCCATAGAGTTGCGTGGAGATCCGTAGAGTTGCGTGGAGATCCATAGAGTTGCGTGGAGATCCGTAGAGTTGCTTGGAGATCCGTAGAGTTGCGTGGAGATCTGTAGAGTTGCGTGGAGATCCATAGAGTTGCGTGGAGATCCGAGAGTTGCATGGAGATCCGTAGAGTTACGTGGAGATCCGTAGAGTTGCGTGGAGATCCATAGAGTTGCGTGGAGGTCCATAGAGTTGCGTGGAGATCCGTAGAGTTGCGTGGAGATCCATAGAGTTGCGTGGAGATCCATAGAGTTGCGTGGAGATCCGTTGAGACGTAGACTTGGCCCATTCTAGCTTAGCCCAAGATTGTCAGCAGTGGCGGCAGTTTAAGGACATCGCGGGGAGGGAAAATGTGCAATGCAGCCGGAGCAAAGGCGTCGACAAATTATTGACGTGACAACCCACGGCCAGAACCTCGAGCAGAATAAACGATGAATGGACGTCTTGGCGGGTCCGCTGGCGGTGCGCGGTGTGAGAAAAAAATAACAAAACAAAAACGGGCACAATGTTTTGTCAACGGTAATTATTTATTTCCCCGCGATCCACGTGTCACGTCAACAAGGCGCCAATTCATATTCTCAGCTCTTTCGGTAAAGTCACGTTGAAGGGAAACAATAAAATAATAAAATATATAAAACAAAAAAAATTCTCACGACGTTTCGACCATAACGCAAACCTGATGACGACCGTTTGTGTTATGGTCGAAACGTCGTGAGAATTTTTATTGTTTTATATATATTTCATTGTTTTATTGTTTCCCTTCAACGTGACTTTACCGAAAGAGCTAAGAATATGAATTACTGCAGTCACGAAAGCTTTAAATCGAAATTTAAGGCGCCAATTCGTTACTTCTTCAGCCCACCGCGGTGCGCTTGAAGAGTGAATCCACGACATTTGTGGCTATTGCGTCCAGCATCTTCGCGAGCGATTTGCCGGAACAGTGAAGCCATCCGCCTGCTCCCGGTCTTTTTACAGTGCAGGATGACGTCATCACTGTCGACGTTTTAGACATTTTTACTGTGGTGGAGGGTTGCGACGCGTTTATAAATAACGTGATCTACTAACCCCAAAAACCTTCATTGCGAAGAATGCTGGTCGCGAAAGCCTACGTGTTAAACTCCACTCGTTCACACTCTGTAGAACAGGGGGAGATCACACAAACTCCACTCACTCACTCTGTAGAACAGGGGGAGATCATACATACTCCACTCACTCACTCTGTAGAACAGGGGGAGATCACACAAACTCCACTCACTCACTCTGTAGAACAGGGGGAGATCATACATACTCCACTCACTCACTCTGTAGAACAGGGGGAGATCACACAAACTCCACTCACTCACTCTGTAGAACAGGGGGAGATCATACATACTCCACTCACTCACTCTGTAGAACAGGGGGAGATCACACAAACTCCACTCACTCTGTAGAACAGGGGGAGATCACACAAACTCCACTCACTCTATAGAACAGGGGGAGATCATACATACTCCACTCACTCACTCTGTAGAACAGGGGGAGATCATACATACTCCACTCACTCACTCTGTAGAACAGGGGGAGATCACACAAACTCCACTCACTCACTCTGTAGAACAGGGGGAGATCATACATACTCCACTCGCTCACACTCTGTAGAACAGGGGGAGATCACACAAACTCCACTCACTCACTCTGTAGAACAGGGGGAGATCACACAAACTTCACTCACCCACTCTGTAGAACAGGGGGAGATCGCACAAACTCCACTCGCTCTGTAGAACAGGGGGAGATCACACAAACTCCACTCACTCTGTAGAACAGGGGGAGATCACACAAACTCCACTCACTCACTCTGTAGAACAGGGGGAGATCACACAAACTCCACTCACTCTGTAGAACAGGGGGAGATCACACAAACTCCACTCACTCACTCTGTAGAACAGGGGGAGATCACACAAACTCCACTCACTCACTCTGTAGAACAAGGGGAGATCAAAAAAACTCCACTCACTCTGTAGAACAGGGGGAGATCACACAAACTCCACTCACTCTCACACACAACACTCACCCACTCACTCACTCTGTAGAACCGGGGGAGATCACACAAACTCCGCTCACTCTCACACACAACACTCACCCACTCACTCACTCTGTAGAACAGGGGGAGATAACACAAACTCCACTCACTCTCACACACAACACCTGATGATGATTGCTGCTTGTGTTGAAGTCGAAACGTCGTGAGAATTTAATTGTTTTATATTTTTTTATTATTTTATTGTTTCCCTTCTACGTGACTCTACCGAAAGGACCAAGAATATGAATCCCTGCAGTCACGAAAGCTTTAAATCAAAATCTCTTAATCAGTATCGTCTGCCGTTACTGGTTGGTGATGGTGGTGGTGGTGCGGGTATGGGTCGTGAATAACAGGAATGGGGAGACAAAGGCGGCCGGGCGTGGGTTGCAGGCCACACGACCCCCGAATGCTTCGTGTTGGGGATGAATGAGTGCGGCACGGGCTACAGAAGGGATGGGCTGACGTGGTCCAAGTCTTAAACGTGTAGCAGTCTCCTTGTCAAAAGTGAGTGTATGTGTGTGTGTGCATGTCTGAATCTGTGTGTCTGTGTGGGAGCGGTGGTGTAGCAGTTAGCGCTATGCTGCGCTATGAACCTGGCGACCCGGGTTCGATTCCCGCTCACGGCCAACACCACCAGTGACGATTATCCGAACCGGTCCCGGGCCTCCCCTAGGTCGACTCAGCCTCAAATGAGTACCTGGTGCGGTGTGTAAACATCGCCACTGGGGAGACAAAGTCGGTCGGGCGTGGTGCTGGCCACCCACCCACTCGTGTACCGTTCCGGCCTTCATAGGTGCTGCTCGCTAACAACACTTGCCCCTGCAGTCTGTTAAGTCTACACGGGGGATCTTTGTCTTTATCTTTGTGCATGTCTGAATCTGTGTGTGTGTGTGTGTGGGGAGCGGTTGTGTCGTGGTTAGTGCGCTTAGCTACGAACCTGGCGAACCCGGGTTCGATTCCCGCTCACGGCCAACACCACCAGTGACGATTATCCGAACCGGTCCCGGGCCTCCCCTAGGTCGACTCGGCCTCAAATGAGTCACCTGGTGCGGTGTGTAGTAAACGTCGCCACTGGTTTGGCCACCCATCCCCTCGTGCGCCAAGGTGCAGGTTTTCATAGGTGCTCGCTAAAAACGTTTGCTCCAACAGTCTGTGAAGGCTGTCCAGGGGGATCTTTGTCTTGTGCTAAGCAGGGCTGCCCATCAGCAGCATGCGGGAGATAAATCTGCTGCTCCGCCTGCATCACCCCAACGTGGTGGAGCTGAAGGAGGTGGTGGTGGGAGCCCGGTTAGAGAGGTAAGCACACGTGTGTGTGTGTGTGTACGTGTGTGTGTACGTGTGTGTGTCTGTGTCTATACCTGTGTGTGTGTCTGTGTGTGTGAGCATGTGGGGAGCGGTGGTGTAGCGGTTAGCGCTACGCTGCGCTATGAACCAGGCGACCCGGGTTCGATTCCCGCTCACGGCCAACACCAGTGACGATTATCTGAACCGGTCCCGGGCCTCCCCTAGGTCGACTCAGCCTCAAAATGAGTACCTGGTGCGGTGTGTAAATATCGCCACTGGGGAGACAAAGGCGGTCGGGCGTGGTGCTGGCCACCCACCCCCTCGTGTACCGTTCCGGCCTTCATAGGTGCTCGCTAACAGCACTTGCCCCTACAGTCTGTTAAGGCTATATGGGGGATCTTTGTGTGTCTATCTCTGTGTGTCTGTGTGTGTGTATCCCTGTATGTGTGTGTGTGTGTATCTCTGTCTGTGTGTCTGTGTGTGTATCTGTGTGTGTGTGTGTGTATCTCTGTCTGTGTGTGTGTGTATCTGTGTGTGTGTATCTCTGTATGTGTCTGTCTGTGTGTGTGTGTATCTCTGTATGTGTCTGTGTGTGTGTCTATCTCTGGAGTACCTCCTCGCGGTGCCGGACGGGCAACTCTGTCGTGGACAGTGCTGTGGGGGGAGGTCCAATTTTGATTGGCTCCTCCCCTCATGGCGTCTGTGTCCACCACAGGGGCTAAACGGGGGCTCTGGACGGGTGCGAGGGGCTGGTAACCCCTCCACCTTCAATTAATTACCACGAAACCACGAGTTAAACTGAAATATGTAACTAATAAGCTTGTGCCGGAGACCCCAGGGGGCCAGGCGTCTATGACGTCTCCTGGCCAAACCCCAATTGGCGGAGCCAGGAGATTGAATATCTACCCTCGGGGCTCCTCCAGAAACAACGAAAAGCCACTACGGGTGGCCACGTGGAATGTTCGAACGCTCACTGCGGAGGAGAGGCTGCCACTCCTCTGTCGGGAGCTGGACCGGTACCGCCTGGATCTCTGTGGCATTCAGGAGGTCCGGTTGACCGGCTCTGGCTCCTGCCACCATGAGGGGTGGACAGTCCTCTACTCGGGGCAGCAGACTGCCAAACAACAGGGTGTGGCTCTTCTTTTGAACAAAAGAATGAAGGGGGCGTGGGAGCGTGGCGGTGAGATGTGGGAAGCTGTAAGCCCCAGGCTACTTTGGGCTCGCCTTCCCATCAACCGGAGGCGAGGAATGGTGGTCGTGGTTACTTATGCCCCCACCGAAGATGAACATCCGTGGAGGGATGCAGGCAAAGCCGATGAGTCAGATGCCTTCTATGACCTCCTGTCACAGGTGCTGGCTAAAGTGGCCCCTCGGGATAGAGTCATCATGGTGGGTGACTTCAATGCCCGAGTTGGTCATGATACTGGCACCTGGTCTGGAGTGATTGGAGGGCATGGGCCAGATCAGCTCAATAACAACGGTAGGAGGCTGCTAGATATTTGTGCAGCCCATGGGCTTGTAATTACCAACACGCTGTTCCGGCATCGGCGCATCCACACAACATCATGGATGCATGCCGGGTCAAAGCAAGAACATCTGCTGGACTACATAGTGACGGACCAGCGGATGCGAGCCCATGTCCTTGACACCAGGACCTACCGTGGAGCTGATCTGCCCTCTGACCATCGACTAGTCATTTGTAAGATGTGCCTGCCATTCTTCCACTCCGGTGGTGGGTGTACACCCAGGACCCCATTCCAACCTAAAGTGGTCTGGTCTCAGTTATCTGATGAAAGTTGCAAGCGAGAATTTCATCATCGCTTGCGGCTGGGATTGGCATCGTCCCCGACTCCTCCTGATGTCGAGGGTAAATGGGCGAGGTTTAGGACTGTGACTCATGCAGCTGCAATGGCTGCTTTGGGTACACGGTCCAGACCTCCCCAGAGACCCTGGCTGATAGAGGTGTTCAGGATGGTTGAGAAAAAGCGACAGGCCCACTGTCATCGGCTACAGAATCCCACGTCAGAGAATGAGGAGGCTTACCGCAGCCTTCGCTCGGAGGTTCGGAGAGCCGTGACGCGCTGCAAGGATGGGTGGTGGTCGCGGGTTGCTGAGCAGATGGAGTCTGCCTCAGTGGCCCGTGATCACAAATCTCTGTTTAACTCCCATCAAAAAAGTAACCTGCAGCGCCACACCTATTACCATCATTAGGGGAAAAAACGGTGATCCAATCTCCGACCCCCAGGAACAGGTTTGCAGATTTGCTGAGCATTTCTGTGAGGTCCTGGGGGAGGGAAAATCCCTCAGCCAGGAAAACATCATGGCACAAAGTGAGGATGACCCTGCTGTGGCTGCGGTGCCTCAAATATTGGAAGAAGTCACCCCCTGTGAGTGGCTGGCTGAGGTGCCATCTGTTGAGGAAGTACTGAAGGCGATCCGGAGTCTGAGACCAGGAAAGGCAGCGGGCAGAGATGATCTCCCAAGCAAAATGCTGAGGGAGGGTGGCGTTTGTGCACAGACTGCCCTATATGACATCATAACAACGGTCTGGACCACTGGACGGGTTCCGCAGGATTGGAAGGATGCCCTGGTGCCCTGGTGGTCCCCCTTTTTAACAACTACAGGGGCATCTCACTCCTCAGTGTGCCGGGAAAGGTCCTGGCAGGGATTATTCAGCATCGCCTTGCCAGGCACGCTGAGGCTTGCGGAGCCCCAATGCGGTTTCAGGAAAGGGCGGTCCTGCACAGATGCCATATTTTCTGTCCGTCTGCTACAGCAGAGGTGTAGGGAATTCCAACAAGACCTACATCTCTGCTTTATTGACCTGGTCAAGGCCTATGATACCATCAGTAGGCCTGGGCTCTGGGTTGTTCTTCGTGCTTTTGGAGTACCTGACCCTCTGCTCACGATCATTAAGGACCTTCATGATGGTGAACGGGCCCGGGTAAAACTACGTGGCCGGGAGTCAGAGCCATTCCCTGTACACCTTGGGGTGCGACAGGGATGTCCTCTGGCTCCCACATTATTTAACATCTATTTTGACCAAGTAGTTCGTGAAGCCTTCAATAGCTGTACCGGGGGAATCTCCATATGGTACAGATATAATGGGAGGCTGTTCGATGCCCGGGTGCAGTCAAGGGATGGCTCCCTATTGCTCAACCACGTTATGTATGCTGATGATTTGCTAATAGCTGCTCAGTCAGAGGAGGAGTTGGAAACGCTGCTGCTGAGACTGGAGCGTGCCACTAAGAGGTGGGGCCTTACCATCAGTCCCACCAAAACTAAGCACCTGCCTGGGTATTTTGTACCATCGGAGACTCCACCCCCACAACTCCCAATCGGTGATGGGGCAGTTGTGGAGAGAGTGGAGAGTTTCCCATACCTGGGCAGTGTGCTTATGACTGGCTCCAGTTTAACAGCAGAGGTCTCACTCCGAATCAGTCGACCGGCAATATCTTTTCATCGGTTGCGTAACGCTGTGTGGAAGCTACCTGGTCTGTCGCTCCGCACTAAGCTTCAGGTCTTCTCGGCCATGGTCATTCCCTCCCTTCTCTACGCTTGCGACACGTGGACCCCCCTAATGGAACATCTTCGCCGGTTAGAAACATTTAGGCTGGCCTGCCTATGATCAATCCTGGGTTTAACCAGACTGGATTGTGTGAGGAGCTCACAAATCCTTGAAAGATCTGGGCAAGGTCCCATCGGTGAGCTCCTCCGGCGGGCAAGGCTGCGATGGCTGGGTCATATAGCCCGCATGCCCATCCACCGCATGCCAAAACAGCTTTTGTTCGGCCGGATTGAGGGGGCTGGGCGGGCGCGGCACGGGCTAGAGAAGAGATGGAGTGATGTGGTACAGGAGGACGTGGAGCTGAGTGGACTTGCCGATGACTGGTACCAGCGGTGTCAAGATCGGCCTCTGTGGAGGAGGCTCATGACGGATGCTACTGGGCAGTTGGAGGTAGTCGCCCTCCAACAACAACGGAGGGCGGAGGAGCGACGCTCAGAACAACGAGCGGAGCGCCGGGTGGCTAAAGCACAGCAGGTTGGCACAGTAGGGGGCACAGGTGGTGCATCAGCCAGTCATCTCAGTCAGTCGACCCGTGGCATCTGGGTCTGCCCCGTGACCTCCTGTCAGCGGGCGTTCGACACTTCACGTGGCCTCAGGGTGCACATAGCCTGGCACAAGCGTCGTGGTGACGTCACCGCCACTTAGTGGCGAATGGCGGTTGTTGTGTCTGTGTGTGTCTATCTCTGTGTGTCTGTGTGTGTGTATCTCTGTACGTGTCTGTGTGTGTGTGTGTATCTCTGTCTGTGTGTGTGTGTCTATCTGTGTGTCTGTGTATCTGTGTGTCTGTGTGTCTGTGTGTATCTCTGTGTGTCTGTGTGTGTATCTTTGTGTGTCTGTGTGTATCTCTGTACGTGTCTGTGTGTGTATCTATCTGTGTGTGTGTGTCTATCTCTTTGTCTGTGTGTATCTCTGTGTGTGTCTATATCCGTGTGTCTGTGTGTGTATCTCTGTCTGTGTGTGTGTGTCTATCTGTGTGTGTGTGTATCTCTGTATGTGTCTGTGTGTTAGTATCTTCCTGGTGATGGGCTACTGTGAGCAGGACCTCGCCAGCCTCCTGGACAACGTCACAGCTCCATTCTCCGAGGCACAGGTGAGTTGGACTCGCACACCCAACAATCCCCCGTACCGCCTTTGGCGGGCTGTTGGTGCAAGCGCCGTTAGCGAGCACCCGTGAAAGCCAGCAAGGCACACGTAGCCAGCACCACGCCCGGCCACCTTTGCCTCCTGAGTGGCGACGATTACGCACCGCGCCAGGGACTCATTTGAGGCCGAGTCGACCTAGGGGAGCACCAGGACGAGTTGACGTAATCGTCGCCGGTGTTGGCCGTGAGCGGGAATAGAACTCGGGCCGTTGGGTTCGCTGCGATACCCCGCCATTCGTCACGACGGTACCCGTGCCAGGCCGGGTGCGCCTTGAGGGCCACGTGAAGTGTCGAGGAAGGCTCGCTGGCAGGAGGTCACGGGGCAGACCCTGCAGGTGGCACGGGTTGACCGACCACCGCCCCCACCCACCCCCCCCCATGCTGCGCCAACTTGCTGCGTTTTATCCGACCCCGGCTCGTTGTGAGCGATGCTTTTTCCCTCCGTCGTTGTCGGAGGGCGACTGCCTCCTATTGCCCGGCAGCAGCAGCAGCAGCGTCCTTCGCGAGCCTCCTCCTCCGCAGAGAGACATCACACACAGAGGGACATCACACACAGAGAGACATCACACACAGAGAGACATCACACACAGAGAGACATCACACACACAGAGAGACATCACACACACAGAGAGACATCACACACAGAGAGACATCACACACAGAGAGACATCACACACAGAGAGACATCACACACAGAGAGACATCACACACAGAGAGACATCACACACAGAGAGACATCACACACACAGAGACATCACACACAGAGAGACATCACACACAGAGAGACATCACACACAGAGAGACATCACACACAGAGAGACATCACACACAGAGAGACATCACACACAGAGAGACATCACACACAGAGAGACATCACACACAGAGAGACATCACACACACAGAGACATCACACACAGTGGGACATCACACACAGAGGGACATCACACACAAAGAGACATCACACACACAGAGACATCACACACACAGAGACATCACACACACAGAGACATCACACACAGTGGGACATCACACACAGAGGGACATCACACACAGAGGGACATCACACACAGAGGGACATCACACACAGAGGGACATCACACACAGAGAAACATCACACAGAGAGGGACATCACACACAGAGACACACACACACAGAGAGACAACAACAACAACCGCCATTCGCCACTAAGTTTCAGTGACGTCACCATGACGCTTGTGCCAGGCTATGTGCACCCTGAGGCCACGTGAAGTGTCGAACGCCCGCTGGCAGCAGGTCACAGGCTGACCCCAGGTGCCACAGCTCGACTGACTGAGATGACTGGCTGGTGCACCACCTGTGCCCCCTACTGCGCCAACCCGCTGTGCTTTAGCCACCCAGCGCTCCGCTCGTTGTTGTGAGCGTCGCTCCTCCGCCCTCCGTTGTTGTTGGAGGGCGACTACCTCCAACTGCCCAGTAGCAGCGTCCTTCACGAGCCTCCTCCACAGAGGCCAATCTTGACACCGCTGGTACCAGTCATCGGCAAGTCCACTCAGCTCCACGTCCTCCTGTACCACATCACTCCATCTCTTCTCTAGCCCGTGCCGCGCCCGGTTTTAGCCCCCCTCGATCCGGCCAAACGGAAGCCCGCTGGGCTTGCGGTGGCCCGGGGCATGCCAACGGAGCCTCGCCTGCTGGAGAGGAGGCCCAGTGATGGGATTTTTGTCCGGATCTTTTAAGGATCTGTGAGCTCACAGAATCCAATCTGGTTAAACCCAGGATGGGACCGTAGGCAGGGCCAGCCTGGATGTTTCAAATCGGTGCGCCCCACGAAGACAAAGATCCCCCGTACAGTCTTAACAGACTGTAGGGGCAAGTGCTGCTTGCGAGCAGCACCTACGAAAGCGGCCACGGTGGCACACGGGTGGGTGGGTGGCCGGCCAGCACCACGCTCGGCCGCCTTTGTCTCCCCAGTTGCGATGTTTACACACCGCACCTGGGTACTCATTCTGAGGCTGGGTCGACCTAGGGGAGGCCCAGGACCGGTCCAGACACTTGCCGCTGTTATTGGGGCATGAGTGGGAATCGAACTCGGGTCGCCGGGTTCGTAGCGCAGCGTAGCGCTAACCCGTGCACCCCGCCTCCCTCACAAATACAAAGGTCCCCCGTGCAGCCTTAACATGCTGTTGGGGCAAGTGCTTTTGAGCGAGAACAACAACATCAACCGCCATTCGCCACTAAGTGGCAGGGTGACGTCACCACGACGCTTGCACCAGGCTATGTGCACCTTGACGCTGCCACGTGGAGTGTCGAACGCCCGCCAGCAGGAGGAGGTCACGGGGCAGACCCAGGTGCCACGGGTCGACTGACTGAGATGACTGGCTGATGCACCACCTGTGCCCCCCCTACTGTGCCGACCCGCTGTGCTTTAGCCACCCGGCGCTCCGCTCGTTGTTGTGAGCGAGCGCACGCCGTTCGATGCCGTTCCAGGTGAAATGCATCTCGCTGCAGCTGCTCAAGGGGCTGCTGTACCTGCACAACAACTACATCATCCACAGGTGGGCTTCGCAGGTTTGCCACGCGCATTTCGTTTGTCCACGTGCGTGAGAATTGCAGCGACCGGGGCGAGTCTCGGTCGCCCACATTGGTGACCCCTGGGGTCGCGCGCTGTCAGCAAGCGCCCGTTGAGCCGGCCACCGGCGCACGGCAGGCCCAGCTGGGCGTGTCGCTGGCCACCCGCCGCCTAGTTAGCCTGTGACGTGGCGCAACTCGCAGGTGTTATGAGTTCAGTTTCAGTTTATTTTGGTGTAGCCCTGTGAGCAATCCGGCTCTTGAATCGGGTGCAAGAAAAACATCTTAAAAGTGACTACGTGTGTGTGACTCTGTGCAAAACAGAAAATCCATGGAGGAAAAAAAAACCAGCAATAATATTCCTGAAAAAAGCCACACCGTGTACCACCAACGCTTTGTGCAAAAAATCCCAGTGGGATGCAAATCAAACAACAACAACAACAACCACAAGACAACTAAGATTAAGGCCATCAGTCTAACTCCGTACTACAACAAAACAAACACGTCCAAAACAAAAAAACGTTTTACAAATCACTAAAAAATAAAGCCATAATTGCAACGTAACAGTGATCACAGGGACCGTGACCGAATTTTTAACAATAAACTACATAAATAACACGTGACACCAAATCCTAGAGCCACAGCTGGCTGCGTGAGTTACTCCACAAACAACAGAAGCATCGATCCGAGTGTCACATTTTTCAATGCACCTTTAAGATCGGTACGCCAAATCAAAATACAGATCATACTTTGTGGCGTCATCCGGAGCGAAACATTTTATTTTATTTTACGCCAATGAATAGCGGTGTCAGCTAGGGGGTGTACAACTCCTCTAGAGCATTTAAAGCTTTCGTGACTGCAGTAATTCATATTCTTAGCTCTTTCGGTAAAGTCACGTTGAAGGGAAACAATAAAATAATAAAAGATACATAATATATTTTAAAAGATATATAATATATTTTATTATTTTATTGTTTCCCTTCAACGTGACTTTACCGAAAGAGCTAAGAATATCCTCGAGAGGAGTTTTGAGAGAAGATCTCATTGGTAGCGATTCAAGTTGCAGTTCATTGGCGATAGCATTCCAGACCCTGGGGGGGCATCAATAGCAAGGCCCCTTTCCTCCGGTTCTTTACGCCAACGGGGAACGTGAAGCTGGTAAATGAGCGAAGGCCTGAGGTCAAATTTCTTCTTTGAAACAGAGAGGAGAGCCACGGCTGACGGAGGGCTGCGTAGCCATTGCCTCATCGGTCGATAGCCAATCAGGGCTGTGGGTTACCACCTGGGCCGAAGTTCATGGGCGGAGCTCACGGGGGGGTGGGGGGGTACGCGGGAACCATCGGGAAGGTTCTGAGGGGGGGGGGCGTGGTTAGAGGCGGGGGCGTGGTTAGAGGCGGGGGCGTGGTTAGAGGCGGGGGCGTGGTTAGAGGCGGGGGCGTGGTTAGAGGCGGGGGCGTGGTTGGAGGCGGGGGCGTGGTTGGAGGCGGGGGCGTGGTTGGAGGCGGGGGCGTGGTTAGAGGCGGGGGCGTGGTTAGAGGCGGGGGCGTGGTTAGAGGCGGGGGCGTGGTTAGAGGCGGGGGCGTGGTTGGAGGCGGGGGCGTGGTTGGAGGCGGGGGCGTGGTTGGAGGCGGGGGCGTGGTTGGAGGCGGGGGCGTGGTTGGAGGCGGGGGCGTGGTTGGAGGCGGGGGCGTGGTTAGAGGCGGGGGCGTGGTTAGAGGCGGGGGCGTGGTTAGAGGCGGGGGCGTGGTTAGAGGCGGGGGCGTGGTTAGAGGCGGGGGCGTGGCTAGAGGCGGGGGCGTGGTTAGAGGCGGGGGTGTGGTTAGGGGCGGGGGCGTGGTTAGAGGCGGGGGCGTGGTTAGAGGCGGGGGCGTGGTTAGAGGAGGGGGCGTGGTTAGAGGCGGGGGCGTGGTTGGAGGCGGGGGCGTGGTTGGAGGCGGGGGCGTGTTTGGAGGCGGGGGCGTGTTTGGAGGCGGGGGCGTGGTTGGAGGCGGGGGCGTGGTTGGAGGCGGGGGCGTGGTTGGAGGCGGGGGCGTGGTTAGAGGCGGGGGCGTGGTTAGAGGCGAGGGCCTGGACCGCGTTTCCTCCACCTCGTCGGCCATCGACCACGTGGCAGCCTCGGGTGGCAGCGATCTCCGACGCCGTCAAACCGGCGCGGGGTGCGGGGAACGCGAGAGAGAGAGAGAGGGAGAGAGAGAGGGAGAGAGAGAGAGGGAGAGAGAGAGAGGGAGAGGGGAGATGGACCATCCGGGGAAGAGAGCGTGAAGCCGAGCTAGTTGTTTATTTGCACGGCCGCTCACTATCAGCGCTTGCCCCCCCCCCCAAACAGTTTGTTGAGGCTGTACGGGGGGGGGTAGGGTGAGCGGTAGCAGCCGCTACGAACCCGGCGACCCGAGTTTGATTCCCGGGTCACGGCCAACAACTCGGATGGTGATGATCTGCACCGGTCCTGGGCTGGGCCTCATCTTAGGGGGGCCGTCCATAAATGACGTCACGCGATTTTGGACGTCACAAAGAGTCAGACCCCTCCCCCTTCAAATATGACGTCACTCAGCTCTGCCCCCCCCCCCCCAAAAAAAATAAAATAAAACACGCTTCAAATCGCTTTAAACTATCGTCACTGCAATTGCGTATTTAACGTGGCGCTGCACTCTGATGTTGTAGGAAGAACACGTTTGTTACAAAGTCTATTTAATTAAGTGGAACGTGTTGTGTCTGTATATGTATATTTAAAGTTTGCGTGTAATTTTGACGTGACGTCACATTTCTCAAACCCCGCCCCTCCCCTCCCCTCGTCACACATCGTCACGAATGTCTGACCCCACCCCTCACCCCCACCCACCACCACCCACCCCAGGTGCGTGACGTCATTTATGGCCGGCCCCCTTAGGTCAATTCAGCCTCAAATGAGCACTTGGTGTGTTGTGTAAACATCACCACTCGGGAGGCCAAGCAGGCCGGGGATTGGGGCTGGCTGCCCACCGTGATTTGATTGGTCGGTGCTACCTTACTGACAGCGCTTGCCCCAACAGTCCGTTAAAGCTATATGGGGGATCTTTGTCTCTTGTGCTCTGCTGCCTCTCTCTCTCGTCTAGAGATCTGAAGGTGTCCAACCTCCTCATGACTGACAAAGGCTGCGTCAAGATAGGTGACTACACTTGCAACGTGTCCCCTCTGTCTCCACCAATCGGATCGCTCCCTCTTTCCACCTATGAGCTCACCTTCTCTCTCTTCACCAATCAGCTCCACCTTCTCTCTCCACCTATCAGCTCCCCCCCTTCTCTCCACCAATCAGCTCCCCCCCCTCTCAACTAATTAACTCCCCACCCCTCTCTCCACCAATCAGCTCCTTCCCTCTCTTTCCACCATACAGCTCCCCCCCCTCTCTCCACCAATAAGCTCCCCCCCCTCTCTCCACCAATAAGCTCCCCCCCCTCTCTCAACCAATCAGCTCCCCCCCCTCCACCAATCAGCTCTCCCCCTCTCTCCACCAATCAGCTCCCCCCCTCTCTCCACCAATCAGCTCCCCCCCCTCTCTCCACCAATCAGCTCCCCCCCCTCTCTCCACCAATCAGCTCCCCCCCTCTCTCCACCAATCAGCTCCCCCCCCTCTATCCACCAATCAGCTCCCCCCCTCTCTCCACCAATCAGCTCCCCCCCCTCTCTCCACCAATCAGCTCTCCCCCCCTCTCTCCACCAATCAGCTCCCCCTCTCTCTCCACCAATCAGCTCCCCCCCTCTCTCTCCACCAATCAGCTCCCCCCCTCTCTCTCCACCAATCAGCTCCCCCCCCTCTCTCCACCAATCAGCTCCCCCCTCTCTCTCCACAAATCAGCTCCCCCCCTCTCTCTCCACCAATCACGTGCAGGTCACATATGGTGGGATAAAGTGTGGATGCCTCCACCTTGTTGATGGTGACGGTGGTGACGATGATTAAGGTGGTGACTATGATGAAGGTGGTGACTATGGTGAAGGTGGTGACTGTGGTGAAGGTGGTGACGGTGGTGACGGTGGTGACGGTGGTGACGATGGTGACGGTGGTGACGGTGGTGACTATGGTGACTGTGGTGAAGGTGGTGACTATGGTGACGGTGGTGACTGTGGTGACTGTGGTGAAGGTGGTGACGGTGGTGACGGTGGTGACGGTGGTGACGGTGGTGACGGTGGTGACTGTGGTGAAGGTGGTGACTATGGTGACGGTGGTGACTGTGGTGAAGGTGGTGACGGTGGTGACGGTGGTGACGGTGGTGACGATGGTGACGATGGTGACGGTAGTGACGGTGGTGACGGTGGTGACGGTGGTGACTGTGGTGAAGGTGGTGACTATGGTGACGGTGGTGACTGTGGTGAAGGTGGTGACGGTGGTGACGGTGGTGACGGTGGTGACGATGGTGACGATGGTGACGGTAGTGACGGTGGTGACTATGGTGACGGTGGTGACTATGGTGACGGTGGTGACTATGGTGACGGTGGTGACTATGGTGACTATGGTGACGGTGGTGACGATGGTGACGATAGTGACAATGGTGACGGTGGTGACGGTGGTGACAATGGTGAAGGTGGTGACGATGGTGACGGTGGTGACTATGGTGACGATGGTGACGGTGGTGACGATGGTGACGATAGTGACGATGGTGACGGTGGTGACGGTGGTGACAATGGTGACGGTGGTGACGATGGTGACTATGGTGACGATGGTGACTGTGGTGACGATGGTGACTGTGGTGACGGTGGTGACTGTGGTGACGATGGTGACGGTGGTGACTATGGTGACGATGGTGACTGTGGTGACGATGGTGACTGTGGTGACGGTGGTGACTGTGGTGACGATGGTGACGGTGGTGACTATGGTGACGGTGGTGACGGTGGTGACGGTGGTGAAGGTGGTGACGGTGGTGACGGTGGTGACGGTGGTGAAGGTGGTGACAATGGTGACTGTGGTGACGGTGGTGACTATGGTGATTATGGTGAAGGTGGTGAAGGTGGTGACGGTGGTGACGATTGTGACTATGGTGACGGTGGTGACGATGGTGACGGTGTTGTTGATCATGGTAGTGATGATGGTGACGGTGGTGACGATGGTGTTGGTGATGACGGTGGTGACTATGGTGACGGTGGTGACGGTGGTGACGATGGTGACGGTGGTGACTGTGGTGACGGTGGTGACGATGGTGAAGGTGGTGACGATGGTGACGGTGGTGACGGTGGTGACGGTGGTGACGATGGTGACGATGGTGACGGTGTTGTTGATCATGGTGGTGACGGTGGTGACGGTGGTGACGGTGGTGATGATGGTGACGGTGGTGACGGTGGTGACGATGGTGACGATGGTGACGGTGACGACGATGGTGACGATGGTGACGGTGGTGACGGTGGTGACGATGGTGACGATGGTGACGATGGTGACGGTGACGACGATGGTGACGATGGTGACGGTGGTGACGGTGGTGACGATGGTGACGGTGACGACGATGGTGACGGTGTTGTTGATCATGGTAGTGATGATGGTGACGGTGGTGACGATGGTGTTGGTGATGACGGTGGTGACTATGGTGACGGTGGTGACGGTGGTGACGATGGTGACGGTGGTGACTGTGGTGACGGTGGTGACGATGGTGAAGGTGGTGACGATGGTGACGGTGGTGACGGTGGTGACGATGGTGACGATGGTGACGGTGTTGTTGATCATGGTGGTGACGGTGGTGACGGTGGTGACGGTGGTGATGATGGTGGCGGTGGTGACGGTGGTGACGATGGTGACGATGGTGACGGTGACGACGATGGTGACGATGGTGACGGTGGTGACGGTGGTGACGATGGTGACGATGGTGACGATGGTGACGGTGACGACGATGGTGACGATGGTGACGGTGGTGACGGTGGTGACGATGGTGACGGTGACGACGATGGTGACGACGATGGTGACGGTGGTGACTATGGTGACAATGGTGACTACGGTGACTACGGTGACGGTGGTGACGATGGTGACTATGGTGACGATGGTGACTATGGTGACGATGGTGACTACGGTGACTACGGTGACTACGGTGACTACGGTGACGATGGTGACGGTGGTGACTATGGTGACAATGGTGACTACGGTGACTACGGTGACGGTGGTGACGATGGTGACGATGGTGACTATGGTGACGGTGGTGACGGTGGTGACGATGGTGACGATGGTGACGATGGTGACGATGGTGACGGTGGTGACGATGGTGACGGTCGTGACGATGGTGACGATGGTGATGGTGTTGTTGATCGTAGTAGTGACGATGGTGATGGTGTTGGTCGTGCTGTTCACGATGGTGGTGGTGATGGTGATGATGATGGTGTTGGTGTGGTCAGGATGATTTTGATGATGATGTTGTTGATGATGGTGTTGTTGATGATGGTGTTGGTGTGGTCAGGATGATTTAGATGATGACAATGTTGTTGGTGTGGTCAGGATGATTTAGATGATGATGGTAATGTTGTTGATGATGGTAATGTTGTTGATGATGGTAATGTTGTTGATGATGATGGTGGTGTTGATGATGGTGTTGGTGTGGTCAGGATGATTTAGATGATGGTAATGTTGTTGATGATGGTGTTGTTGATGATGATGGTGTTGATGATGGTGTTGGTGTAGTCAGGATGATTTAGATGATGTTGTTGATGATGGTGTTGTTGTTGACGATTACGGTGTGTGTGTGTGTGTTTGTGTTTCTCAGCTGACTTTGGGCTGGCCCGTGCATTTGGCGTACCTCTGCGACCGATGACTCCTAAGGTCGTGACCCTGTGGTGAGATCTCAGATGTGGCGGTGGATTTCCACGTTCCTATGACAGGAGAGAGAGCGGGAGGAGGGCGAGCGAGCGAGCGAGTCCATCTTATCCGACAACCGCTGTTGACTACCCCACAAAGCGGTGCTCATTTTATGGACCCCGTCCTCCGGAGGCAGGGAGGGAGGGAGGGAGATAGTGAGTCAATCCAAACTCGCTCGCGCTCACTCACGCTCACTCACGCAATCAGTTGTGCACTCGCACTCAAGAAGATCCACCCGTCACTGCCTCGAGCAGACCGTTGGCGCAGGCGCCGTTCGCGAATGCCATTTCGCGAACGGCGCCTTCGACTACCCTGTTAAGACGCCTGCGAGCGGTCGGGTCGGTGTCTCCCGCTCGCCGATTTATATTCGGAGGGGCTTCCTCGCAGCGCCGCTGTTCCTCCAAGGACGTTGTGCCGTGCGCCGTGCTCGGCGGAGCGGAGAGCCGTGCTCGGCACAGCCGCCGGCCGCCCCTCCACAGCACGTCCTGGGTTTAACCTACAGGCTGGATTGGCGTGAGGAGCATCGCAAATCCTCGAAGGATCTGGGCACAGTCCCGTCATCGGTGAGCTCCCCCGGGCGGGGAAGGCTGCGATGGCTGGGTCATGTAGCCCGCATGCCCAGCCCCACCGCATGCCGAAACGGCTTTTGTTCGGCCGGATCGAGGGGGCTAAGCGGGCTAGAGAAGAGATGGAGTGATGTGGTACAGGAGGACGTGGAGCTGAGTGGACTTGCCGATGACTGGTACCAGCGGTGTCAAGATTGGCCTCTGTGGAGGAGGCTCGTGAAGGACGCTACTGGGCAGTTGGAGGCATCGCCCTCCAACAACAACGGAGGGCGGAGGAGCGACGCTCACAACAACGAGCGGAGCGCCGGGTGGCTAAAGCACAGCAGGTTGGCACAGTAGGGGGCACAGGTGGTGCATCAGCCAGTCATCTCAGTCATCTCAGTCAGTCGACCCGTGGCACCTGCTGGGTCTGCCCCGTGACCTCCTGCCAGCAGGGAGCCTTCAACACTTCACGTGGCCTCAAAGTGCACATGGCCTGGCACAAGCGTCGTGGTGACGTCGCCGTCACTTAGTGGCGAATGGTACATGTACACACGTGTACATGTGTGTACGTGTGTGTACGTGTGTGTGTGTGTGTACGTGTGTGTACGTGTGTGTCTACGTGTGTGTGTGTGGTACGTGTGTGTATGTATGTGTGTACGTGTGTGTGTGTGAGTATGTGTGTGTGTGTACGTGTGTATGTGTGTATGTGTGTACGTGTGTGTGTATGTGTGTTCATGTGTACGTGTGTGTGTGTACGTGTGTGTGTGTACGTGTGTGTGCTACGTGTGTGTATGTATGTGTGTACGTGTGTGTGTGCACGTGTGTATGTGTGTGTACGTGTGTATGTGTGTGTGTGTACGTGTGTACGTGTGTGTGTGTGTGTGTACATGTGTGTACGTGTGTATGTGTGTGTGTGTACATGTGTGTACGTGTGTATGTGTGTGTGTGTACGTGTGTACGTGTGTGTATGTGTGTACGTGTGTACGTGTGTGTGTGTGTACGTGTGTGTGTGTACGTGTGTGTGTGTACGTGTGTACATGTGTGTACGTGTGTGTACGTGTGTACATGTGTACGTGTGTGTGAGTACGTGTGTGTGTGTATGTACATGTGTACGTGTGTGTGTGTATGTACGTGTATGTGTGTGTACGTGTGTGTGTGTGTACGTGTACGTGTGTGTGTACACGTGTGTGTGTGTACGTGTGTGTGTACGTGTGTGTGTGTGTACGTGTGTGTGTGTACGTGTGTGTGTACGTGTGTGTGTGTATGTATGTGTGTGTGTACGTGTGTGTATGTGTGTGTGTATGTGTGTACACGTGTGTGTGTGTGTACACGTGTGTGTGTGTGTACGTGTGTGTGTGTATGTGTGGGGAGCGGTAGTGTAGCGGTTAGCGCGCTGCGCTATGAACCTGGCGACCCGGGTTCGATTCCCGCTCACGGCCAACACCAGTGACGATTATCTGAACCGGTCCCGGGCCTCCCCTAGGTCGACTCAGCCTCAAATGAGTACCTGGTGCGGTGTGTAAACATCGCCACTAGGGAGACAAAGGCGGTCGGGCGTGGTGCTGGCCACCCACCCCCTCGTGTACCGTTCCGGCCTTCATAGGTGCTCGCTAACAGCACTTGCCCCTACAGTCTGTTACAGGCTATATGGGGGATCTTTGTTTATCTTTGTGTATGTCTGGCAAAACAACCCCCTACCTCCTCGCGTTGCCGGACGGGCAACTCTGTCGTGGACAGTGCTCTGGGGGGAGATCCAATTTTGATTGGCTCCTCCCCTCATGGCATATGTGTCCACCACAGGGGCTAAACGGGGGCTCTGGACGGGTGCGAGGGGCTGGTAACCCCTCCACCTTCAATTAATTACCACGAAACCACGAGTTAAACTGAAATATGTAACTAATAAGCTTGTGCCGGAGGCCCCGGGGGGGCCAGGCGTCTATGACGTCTCCTGGCCAAACCCCAATTGGCGGAGCCAGGAGATTGAATACCTACCCTCGGGGCTACTCCAGAAACAACGAAAAGCCACTACGGGTGGCCACGTGGAATGTTCGAACGCTCGCTGCGGAGGAGAGGCTGCCACTCCTCTGTCGGGAGCTGGACCGGTACCGCCTGGATTTATGCGGCATTCAGGAGGTCCGGTGGACCGGCTCTGGCTCCTGCCACCATGAGGGGTGGACAGTCCTCTACTCGGGGCAGCAGACTGCCAAACAACAGGGTGTGGCTCTTCTTTTGAACAAAAGAATGAAGGGGGCGTGGGAGCGTGGCGGTGAGGTGTGGGAAGCTGTAAGCCCCAGGCTACTTTGGGCTCGCCTTCCCATCAACCGGAGGCGAGGAATGGTGCTCGTGGTTACTTATGCCCCCACCGAAGATGAACATCCGTGGAGGGATGCAGGCAAAGCCGATGAGTCAGATGCCTTCCATGACCTGTCACAGGTGCTGGCTAAAGTGGCCCCTCGGGATAGAGTCATCATGTTGGGTGACTTCAATGCCCGAGTTGGTCATGATACTGGCACCTGGTCTGGAGTGATTGGAGGGCATGGGCCAGATCAGCTCAATAACAACGGTAGGAGGCTGCTAGATTTTTGTGCAGCCCATGGGCTTGTAATTACCAACACGCTGTTCCGGCATCGGCGCATCCACACAACATCATGGATGCATGCCGGGTCCAAGCAAGAACATCTGCTGGACTACATAGTGACGGACCAGCGGATGCGAGCCCATGTCCTTGACACCAGGACCTACCGTGGAGCTGATCTGCCCTCTGACCATCGACTAGTCATCTGTAAGATGCGCCTGCCATTCTTCCACTCCGGTGGTGGGTGTACACCCAGGACCCCATTCCAACCTAAAGTGGCCTGGTCTCAGTTATCTCATGAAAGTTGCAAGCGAGAATTTCATCATCGCTTGCGGCTGGGATTGGCATCGTCCCCGACTCCTCCTGATGTCGAGGGTAAATGGGCGAGGTTTAGGACTGTGACTCATGCAGCTGCAATGGCTGCTTTGGGTACGCGGTCCAGACCTCCCCAGACACCCTGGCTGACAAAGGAGGTGTTCAGGATGGTTGAGAAAAGGCGACAGGCCCACTGTCATCGGCTACAGAATCCCACGTCAGAGAATGAGGAGGCTTACCGCAGTCTTCGCTCGGAGGTTCGGAGAGCCGTGAGGCGCTGCAAGGATGGGTGGTGGTCGCGGGTTGCTGAGGAGATGGAGTCTTCCTCAGTGGCCCGTGATCACAAATCTCTATTTAACTCCATCAAAAAAGTAACCTGCAGCGCCACACCTATTACCATAATTAGGGGAAAAAACGGTGATCCAATTTCCGACCCCCAGGAACAGGTTCGCAGATTTGCTGAGCATTTCTGTGAGGTCCTGGGGGAGGGAAAATCCCTCAGCCAGGAAAACATCGTGGCACAAAGTGAGGATGACCCTGCTGAGGCTGTGGTGCCTCAAATATTGGATGAAGTCACCCCCGGTGAGTGGCTGGCTGAGGTGCCATCTGCTGAGGAAGTATTGAAGGCGATCCGGAGTCTGAGACCAGGAAAGGCAGCGGGCAGAGATGATCTCCCAAGCGAAATGCTGAGGGAGGGTGGCGTTTGTGCACAGACTGCCCTATATGACATCATAACAACAGTCTGGACCACTGGACGGGTTCCGCAGGATTGGAAGGATGCCCTGGTGGTCCCCCTTTTTAAGAAGGGGGACCGCACAGACTGTAACAACTACAGGGGCATCTCACTCCTCAGTGTGCCAGGAAAGGTCCTGGCAAGGATTATTCAGCATCGCCTTGCCAGGCACGCTGAGGAGAGGCTTGCGGAGCCCCAATGCGGTTTCAGGAAAGGGTGATCCTGCACAGATGCCATATTTTCTGTCCGTCTGCTACAGCAGAGGTGTAGGGAATTCCAACAAGACCTACATCTCTGCTTTATTGACCTGGTCAAGGCCTATGATACCATCAGTAGGCCTGGGCTCTGGGTCGTTCTTCGTGCTTTTGGAGTACCTGACCCTCTGCTCACGATCATTAAGGACCTTCATGATGGTGAGCGGGCCCGGGTAAAACTACGTGGCCGGGAGTCAGAGCCATTCCCTGTACACCTTGGGGTGCGACAGGGATGTCCTCTGGCTCCCACATTATTTAACATCTATTTTGACCACGTAGTTCGTGAAGCCTTCAATAGCTGTACCGGGGGAATCTCCATATGGTACAGATATAATGGGAGGCTAATCGATGCCCGGGTGCGGTCAAGGGATGGCTCCCTATTGCTCAACCACGTTATGTATGCTGATGATTTGGTAATAGCTGCTCAGTCAGAGGAGGAGTTGGAGACGCTGCTGCTGAGACTGGAGCGTGCCACTAAGAGGTGGGGCCTTACCAATCAGCCCCACCAAAACTAAGCACCTGCCTGGGTATTTTGTACCATCGGAGACTCCACCCCCACAACTCCCAATCGGTGATGGGGCAGTTGTGGAGAGAGTGGAGAGTTTCCCATACCTGGGCAGTGTGCTTATGACTGGCTCCAGTTTAACAGCAGAGGTCTCACTCCGAATCAGTCGAGCGGCAATATCTTTTCATCGGTTGCGTAACGCTGTGTGGAAGCTACCTGGTCTGTCGCTCCGCACTAAGCTTCAGGTCTTCTCGGCCATGGTCATTTCCTCCCTTCTCTACGCTTGCGAAACGTGGACCCCCCTAATGGAACATCTTCGCCGGTTAGAAACATTTAGGCTGGCCTGCCTATGATCCATCCTGGGTTTAACCAGACTGGATTGTGTGAGGAGCTCACAAATCCTTGAAAGATCTGGGCAGGGTCCCATCGGTGAGCTCCTCCGGCAGGCAAGGCTGCGATGGCTGGGTCATGTAGCCCGCATGCCCAGCCACCGCATGCCGAAACAGCTTTTGTTTGGCCGGATTGAGGGGGCTAAGCGGGCGCGGCACGGGCTAGAGAAGAGATGGAGTGATGTGGTACAGGAGGACGTGGAGCTGAGTGGACTTGCCGATGACTGGTACCAGCGGTGTCAAGATCGGCCTCTGTGGAGGAGGCTCGTGAAGGATGCTACTGGGCAGTTGGAGGCAGTCGCCCTCCAACAACAACGGAGGGCGGAGGAGCGACGCTCACAACAGCGAGCGGAGCGCCGGGTGGCTAAAGCACAGCAGGTTGGCACAGTAGGGGGCACAGGTGGTGCATCAGCCAGTCATCTCAGTCAGTCGACCCGTGGCACCTGGGTCTGCCCCGTGACCTCCTGTCAGCGGGCGTTCGACACTTCACGTGGCCTCAGGGTGCACATAGCCTGGCACAAGCGTCGTGGTGACGTCACCGCCACTTAGTGGCGAATGGCGGTTGTTGTTGTTGTGTGTACATGTGTACGTGTGTGTATGTGTACGTGTGTGTGTGAGTAGGTACCGAGCCCCTGAACTGCTCTTCGGCTCTGAGACACAGACCACAGCCATTGACATGTGGTGAGAGCAGGGGTGGTGGGGTCACGTGGTGGTGGTGATGATGATGGTGGTGGTGGTGGTGATGATTATGATGGTGGTGATGATGATGGTGATGATGATGATGATGGTGGTGGTGATGGTGGCGATGATGATGATGATGGTGGTGATGATGATGGTGGTGATGATGATGATGGTGATGATGATGATGATGGTGGTGATGATGATGGTGGTGGTGGTGATGATCATGATGATGGTGATGATGATGGTGGTGATGATTATGATGGTGGTATGGTGGTAATGACATTCATGATGACGATGATTACATCTGCTTTTTTATTTGGTGATGGTTGGAGGTGATGGGTTATATAGGATGAGATTTATTGTTACACTTATGCTAATGATGTCCATGTTGTTGCTGCTGCTTCCGCTGATCATGATATTGATGTTGGTGGTGCTCCTGGTGCTGATAGTGATATTGTTGCTGATGATGATATTGTTGCTGCTGATGATGATACCGATAGTAATATTGTGGTTGCTGCTGCTGCTGATGTTGGTATTGGTGCTGATGATGATATTGATGTTGGTGATGTTGGTAGTGGTTTCGGGCACGGCTGTGTAGCGGTTAGCACGCTGTGTTTTGTACCCGGCACCCCGAGTTTGATTCCCGCTCATGGCCACCACCGTCAGTGACGACTATCTAAACCTCTACTGGGCCTCACCTAGGTCGACTCAGCCTCAAAC
>NC_133735.1:545423-580423 GCF_048934315.1 Petromyzon marinus
AAACACACAGACACACAGACACACACACACACAAACACACACAGACACACAGACACACAAACACACACACAAACACACACACAAACACACACACAGACACACACAGACACACACACAAACACACACACACAGACACACACAGACACACACACAAACACACACACACAAACACACACACACACAGACACACACAGACACACACAGACACACACACAGACACATAGACACACAGACACACACACAGACACACACACAGACACACACATAGACACATAGACACACACAGACACACACACAGACACACACACAGACACACACACAGACACATAGACACACACAGACACACACACAGACACACACACAGACACATAGACACACACAGACACACACACAAACACACACACACAAACACACACACACAAACACACACACACAGACACACACAGACACACACACAGACACACACACACACAGACACACACACAGACACATAGACACACAGACACACACACACAGACACACACACAGACACATAGACACACACAGACACACAGACACACACACAGACACCTGGACAACAGCAGGTGTGTGTGTGGCATCAATCGCCACTAAGTGGTGGTAACCAGCGGGAGACTCAGTAGCAAAAGTCGCTACAGATGCTACCCCCCCCACCCACCCCCACCCCTCTTACCCCCCCCACTCACCCCCACCCCGTAGACCCTCGCTGCTGGGGAGGTGTCGCCCCTCGCGGACTCTTGGACTCATGGAGCCCGGGACTCATGGACCAGAATCTGGGTCTCTTGGACTAGAATCTGGATCTCAGAGACCAGAATCTGGGTCTCTGAGACCAGAATCTGGGACCAGTGGACCAGAATCTGGGACCAGTGGACCAGAATCTGTGACCCGTGGACCAGGATCTGGGTCTCTGAGACCAGAATCTGGGACCAGTGGACCAGAATCTGCAACTCGTGGACCAGAACCTGGAACTCGTGGACCAGAATCTGGGACCCGTGGACCAGAATCTGTGACCCGTGGACCAGGATCTGTGACCCGTGGACCAGATTCTGGGACCCGTGGACCAGGATCTGGAACTCGTGGCCCAGAATCTGGGACCCGTGGACCAGAATCTGGAACCCCTGGACCAGAATCTGGAACTCGTGGCCCAGAATCTGGGACCCGTGGGCCAGAATCTGGGACCCGTGGACCAGAATCTGGGTCTCTGAGACCAGAATCTGGGACTCGTAGACCAGAATCTGGGACTGATGGACCAGGATCTGTGACTGATGGACCAGCCCGGGGCAGGAGGATGAGCGTGGGGTCCCTGCTGGGTCCGCTGCTCGCTCCCAGAGACCCACGGGGAGCCACAGGGGGGGCCCGGGCACAAGGGCCACTCTGCAGGTACGGGGTGGGGTGAGGTGGGTTGTGGGGGGAGGGGGTGAATTTGGTTGGGTGGAGTGGGGTAGGTGGGGTGGGTTGGGTGGAGTGGGGTGGGTGGGGTGGGTGGGGTCGGTGGGGTGGGTGGGGTGGGTGGGGTGGGTGGAGTGGGGTGGGTGGGTTGGGTGGAGTGGGGTGGGTGGGGTGGGGTAGGTGGGGTGGGTGGAGTGAGGTGGGTGGGTTGGGTGGGTGGGGTGGGTGGGGTGGGGTGGAGTGTGGTTGGTGGGTTGGGTGGAGTGGGGTGAGTGGGTTGGGTGGATTGGGGTGAGTGGGTTGGGTGGGGTGGGTGGGGTGGGTTGGGTGGAGTGGGGTGGGTGGAGTGAGGTGGGTGGGGTGGGTGGGTTGGGGTGGGTGGGGTGGGTTGGGGTGGGTGGAGTGAGGTGGGTGGGTGGGGTGGGTGGGGTGGGGTGGGGTTGTGAGTTGTTGGGGGTGGGGGGGTGGAGTTGCGTGGGGTGGAGTGGGTTGGCTGGAGTCGGTAGCTCGCGGTGTTTGTGAAGAACTGAATGAACGGTGCTGTTGAGAGAAGCGTCGGATGGCTGCCGAAAGAGTAACGCCTGGATGAGTGAACGTGCACAAGGTGGAGGCACCAATGATGCCTTCATTCGCGCGTGCCTTGAACTTCTTTCGCACCGTGCCTAGCCAACGACGCTCATCGGAGGTTGAGGGCTTCATAATGACGGAAGGAAGAGGGTTCCAGACGGCCCCTGAAGTGCATCCCAGAAGCTCGCGATGCCGTCAACTGTCTTTGTCCGAGAGGACGATGGAGAAGATTGAAGTCGTGGATTCCTGGACTTATAGCGACGGGAACACTCAAATTTGATTTGAAGCTGTCGTTGCTGCAGGTATCCACAATTCTCTTTGGCTCTTTCGGTGAAGCCACGTGGGGGCAGAAAATGAAATAAATCACGACGTTCCGGGGCGCAACGCAAGCGCCCCGTCATCAGCTTTCTCACCTGATGAGTCTTAGCCGAGGCTATGAGGCTGTAAGCTGCTCCTGCATCAAAGTTCCATGGATCTGAGTCTGTAAGCTGCTCCTGCATCAAAGTTCCATGGATCTGAGTCTGTAAGCTGATCCTGCATCAAAGTCCATGGATCTGAGTCTGTAAGCTGCTCCTACATCAAAGTCCATGGATCTGAGTCTGTAAGCTGCTCCTGCATCAAAGTCCATGGATCTGAGACTGTAAGCTGATCCTACATCAAAGTCCATGGATCTGAGTCTGTAAGCTGATCCTGCATCAAAGTCCATGGATCTGAGACTGTAAGCTGATCCTACATCAAAGTCCATGGATCTGAGTCTGTAAGCTGATCCTGCATCAAAGTCCATGGATCTGAGACTGTAAGCTGATCCTACATCAAAGTCCATGGATCTGAGACTGTAAGCTAATCCTGCATCAAAGTCCATGGATCTGAGACTGCAAGCTGCTTCTGCATCAAAGTCCATGAATCTGAGATCCCACCAACAGCCTCGTCATACAAACCAACAAAATCAGTTCTGATTCAACCGCATTAATTGATCAAACCAAACAGTTCTCGTTGAAACCTTCTGCTGCCAGGCCACCAAGATTATATGGCTTACCAAAAATACATAAAGTGGATACACCCCTTCGTCCCATCGTCTCTACTATCAACTCCCCCACCTACAAACTCGGCCGTGGCAGATCACTGTTAAAATTCATTAGGCTCACATGGCATTGACTTCTCCAAGACAGAGGTTCTTTGCAAGCCATCTGGCTACCATGCGAGATTCGTTCATGAGGCTTTCCACATATACAAACAGAAACAATTTCAACCGAGAAGATGGATTTTGGCTTAGCAATCATTGGAAGGATTTGAAAAACCATTTCGGGTCTTAATTGATTGTTCACGCTTAAGGTGGCTTTCAGACCGCATCCATTATTTTCGTCTCCCCCCTCCGCTTTTCCGTACATAGATGGACTCTTCCATTTGAATGACTGCCAAATCGCTCTCCGTGGTACTAACGTAAAAAAAACCCGCCACTTTTTTCAAATTTTCTTGCTGTGGTTTTCACACCTGATGATGATTGCTTGTGTTGCAGTCGAAACGTCGTGATAATTTTATTGTATTATTTTTTATTATTTTATTGTTTCCCTTCTACGTGGTGACTTTACCGAAATAACCAGGAATACGATGTTACTAGCACTTATGATGATGCTACTACTGCTGATGCTACTGCTTATGATGCTACTGATCATGATGCTGCAACTGCTGGTGATGTTGATGCTACTTCTGATGATGATACTGATGTCGATGCTCCTGATGATGATGCTACTGCTGATGCTACTTCTGATGCTACTGATGTTGATGATGATGCTCCTGATGATGATGATGCTACTGATGATGATGCTACTGATGATGATGCTGCTGATGTTGATGATGATGCTAATGATGATGGTACTGCTGATGATGATGCAACTGATGTTGATCATGATGCTACTGCTGATGCAACTGATGTTGATCATGATGCTACTGATAATGATGCTGATGATGATGCTACTGATGATGATGCTTCTGATGATGATGAAGCTACCGATGATGATGATGATGATATTGCTGCTGATGATGATGCTACCGATGATGATGATGCTACCGATGATGATATTGCTGATGATGATGCTACTGATGATGGTGATACCGATGATGATGATGCTACCGATGATGATGCTGATGATGCTGATGATGATGCTACTGATGATGATGCTTCTGATGATGATGCTACCGATGATGATGATGATGATATTGCTGCTGATGATATTGCTGCTGCTGATGATGATGCTATCGATGATGATGATGCTACCGATGATGATGATGCTGATGATGATGCTCCCGATGATGATTCTACCGATGATGATGATGCTGCTGCTGATGATGATGATGCTGATGATGATAATGCTACCGATGATGATGATGCTGCTGATGATGCTGATGATGATGCTAATGATGATAATGCTACCGATGATGATGATGCTGATGATGATGCTGATGACGCCCTCCCCCAGGCGCGCCTCCCTGCACGCCGCCTCCGCGCGCCGCGTCTCGTGCCCAGCGGCTGAGCGAGACCGACTCGCCGCTCTCAGTGACGACAACGATGACGACGACGATGACGACGATGACGACGACAACGATGACGACAACGATGACGACAACGATGACGTGGGTAGCCCGGGGGGCCGGCCCAGCTGCAGGCTGCTCGTGCTGGGGGCACGCGGAGTGGGCAAGTCGAGCCTCGCGGCGGCGTTCACGGGAGGGGCCAGGCAACGGGAGGAAGCGGGTGGGTGGCAGCAGCATCATCAGCATCAGATTCATCATCACCATCAGCAGCAGCAGCAGCAGCATCAGATTCATCATCATCAGCAGCAGCAGCATCAGATTCATCATCATCAGCATCAGCAGCATCATCATCAGCAGCAGCATCAGATTCATCATCATCAGCATCAGCAGCATCATCATCAGCAGCAGCATCAGATTCATCATCATCAGCAGCAGCATTAGATTCATCATCATCAGCAGCATCATCATCATCAGCAGCATCATCATCAGATTCATCATCATCAGCAGCATCATCACCATCATCATCAGCAGCATCATCACCATCAGCAGCAGCAGCATCAGCAGCATCATCAGCAGCAGCAGCATCAGCAGCATCAGCATAAGATTCATCATCAGCAGCAGCAGCAGCATCATCATCAGCAGCATCATCATCACCAGCAGCATCATCAGCAGCAGCAGCATCATGAGCAGCATCATCATCAGCATCATCAGATTCATGATCATCAGCAGCAGCAGCATCATCAGATTAATCATCAGCAGCAGCATCATCAGATTCATCATCATCAGCAGCATCATCAGCAGCAGCAGCATCATCAGATTCATCATCATCATCAGCAGCAGCAGCATCATCATCAGCATCATCAGATTCATCATCATCAGGAGCAGCATCATCAGCAGAATCATCATCATCAGATTCATCATCATCATCATCAGCAGCAGCATCATCAGCAGCATAATAATCAGCAGCATCATGAGCAGCATCATGAGCAGCATCATGAGCAGCATCATGAGCAGCATCATGAGCAGCATCATCAGCAGCAGCATCATCATCAGCAGCATCAGTGCCGGATGAAGGCAGTGCGTGTAGTAGTACACGTGTAGTAGTAGCTACTACTACTAGCTACTACATGTGTAGTAGTAGCTACTACTACACGTTTACTACTACACGTTTAGTAGTAGCTACTACTACACGTGTAGTAGTAGCTACTACTAAACGTGTAGTAGCTACTACTACACGTGTAGTAGTAGCTATTACTACACGTGTAGTAGTAGCTACTACTACACATGTCGTTAGCTACTACACATGTGTAGCTACTACTACACGTTTACTACTACACGTGTAGTAACTACTACTACACGTGCAGCTACTACACGTGTAGTAGTAGCTACTACTACACGTGTAGTAGTAGCTATTACTACACGTGTAGTAGTAGCTACTACTACACATGTCGTTAGCTACTACACATGTGTAGCTACTACTACACGTGTAGTAGTAGCTACTACTACACGTTTACTACTACACGTGTAGTAGCTACTACTACACGTGCAGCTACTACATATGTAGTTACTTTTGTACATCATGGACCTCCTTTGCCATTACCAAAACATGAGAATAGGTTTTCCCACTCTGACCTGGTAATAAAACAGCCGCGTTAAGTACCGCCTTGTGGCGTCCTCTGGTCTAACACCGTTGTGAGACGAGGCTCAAAAGAAAGCCGTCTCTGGTGTGGACCAATCAGTTTCATCATCATCATCATCATACATTATCAGAGTGTGATTTTTTTGTTGTTGGCATTTCGACCGCAAGTATTGTGGTTAACGTAGACGTGATTCCTTGTAAATGGTTTCAGTTTGGTGTTTTAGCAACATAACAGCTGTTTTGTTGCCAGGTAAAAGGTTGAAAAAGCGAGCTGCTTTTGCTACTGGCATAATCCGGCACTGATCAGCGTCCTCATCAGCATCCCATCAGTGTGGCCGGCATGCGCCTGTCCCTCTCCTTCGGAGACGATGACGAGACTCTGCAAGAGCGAGCAGATGCTGAGAACAGCTGCTCATATCGAATAACATTTTGCAGGCGTTTTTGTTGAACAATTTCACGTTTTTTTGTTCTTTTAAACAAGAAAACATCAAACATCTTCCCAAAAATATCTTGCGGTGTCTCCTAAATGTTCCACTTCCTGATAAAAACATTTTTTCTATTATAATGAGACCTCCTTTGCCAGTACCAAAATATAATAATAAAGGGTTTTTTTCACTTTTTTCTGGCAACAAAACTGAAACCTCTTTACAAATAATCGTGCCGCTACATTCACCACAATGCTTGCGGTCAAAATGCAAACACTATGCAAAGAGTGGGTGGGGGGGAGGGGATGCGTGACGTCAGCAGGCACACTGCGTGACGTCAGCAGGCACGTGACGCTGCCGCATGCGGGTGACATCACAGATGTGACGTCACCGCTCACTTGCCGTGCAAAATATATCCATTATTGCGCCCCCCCCCCCAAATACAAAAGTCTATTTTTATACTTTTTGCATTGTGTACAGTCTGGAAGCTACCCGCATGGCAAATTTCAAGTTTGTTGCATGTCGGGAAGTATGCTAAACGTTTCGAACAGACACACACATTCGCAAATTTTCCTTTCACATACACACATACATACGTGGAGATGCACAGAGGTTTAATAGAGGTTACATCGAAATTGAACCTTTTTGCCCCGTGCGGAAAACAAAAAAAACTTGATGAAAAATAAGGATCGTTTTTTTTTTTTACCAATTTCTGGCGACGAAGCAGCGGCTAAGCTTTGCAAAACACCAAATGGATTCCTTTCGCAGGGCACCAAGTCTGCGTCAAGCACGCACGCTCGTGGCAAAAACCACACAAGCCAACGTCCGCTGACAATGTGCGCGGTACTCTTTGGTTCTATTACGTGACTTTACCCAATAGAACCAAAGAGTATGGCTCCTTGCAGTCACGAAAGCTTCAAATCTAGAAATGTACACGGTGTCTTCGGAACTAATTGGCCCGCACCAGAGATAGAGACTTCTATGGGGGGGGGGGGCTTTGTCTCACGACGTTTGTTACACCGGGGAACACCAAAAGGCGAACAGCACAAAGCCAAAGGAAGTAGCAGAGCACTGACCCAGGTCGAGGAGTTACATCTGTGGGACCTTTTTTTTTGCCAGGATCCAAAATGATGACAAATTTACAATAGGTTTGATCCTTTTGTTTTTTTGGGGGGAGGGGGGGAAATAGAGATTGATGTTATTGTGGACCACCACTACAATTCTCATCAACTCCACTACCACCACAACTACCACCACCACTACAACTAACCATCAACTCCACCACCACCACAACTACCATCAACTCCACCACCACCATGACTACCATAAACTCCACCACCACAACTACCATCAACTCCACCACCACAACTACCATCAACTCCACCACCACCACAACTACCATCAACTCCACCACCACCACCACAACTACCATAAACTCCACCACCACAACTACCATCAACTCCACCACCACCACAACTACCATCAACTCCACCACCACCACAACTACCATAAACTCCACCACCACAACTACCATCAACTCCACCACCACCACAACTACCATCAACTCCACCACCACCACTACAACTACCATCAACTCCACCACCACCACCACCACCACCACAACTAACCATCAACTCCACCACCACCACCACAACTACCATCAACCCCACCACTACCACCACCACAACTACCATCAACCCCACCACTACCACCACCACAACTACCAACAACCCCACCACCACTACCATCAACCCCACCACCACCACCACAACTACCATCAACCCCACCACCACAACCACCTCCACTACCCACAATGCCCCTCGTCCCTGCCCTCCCAGGCGCGTGCACAAGGTGGCGCACGCTGAAAGTCGATGGCGTGGAGGTGATGGTGGTGGTTGAAGACACCTGGGCAGAGGTACACTCACCACTCACCACTCTACACTCACCACTCTACACTCACCACTATACACTCACCACTCATCACTCACCACTCTACACTCACCACTCTACACTCACCACTCTACACTCACCACTCATCACTCACCACTCTACACTCACCACTCTACACTCACCACTCTACACTCACCACTCACCACTCTACACTCACCAATCACCACTCACCACGCTACAATCACCACTCACCATTCTACACTCATCACTCTACACTCACCACTCACCACTCACCTCTCACCACTCACCACTCGCCTGGTATACAGGAGGACGTGGGTTCAATCCCGACCCTGATGCCTGCTGTATATTTGGAGTTTGCATGTCAACTATCAACACCACCACCACAACTATCAACACCAGCACCACCACAACTATCACCAACACCACCACCATTACAACTATCAACACCAGCACCACCACCACAACTATCAACACCACCACTACAACTATCAACACCACCACCACCACTATCAACACCACCACAACTATCAACACCACCACCACAACTATCAATACCACCACCACCACTACAACTATCAATACCACCACCACGGCAACTATCGACACCACGACCACCACAACTATCATCAACACCACCACTACAACTATCAACACCACCACCACCACAACTATCAACACCACCACCACAACTATCAACACCACCACCACAACTATCAATACCACCACTACAACTATCAATACCACCACCACGACAACTATCGACACCACGACCACCACAACTATCATCAACACCACCACTACAACTATCAACACCACCACCACAACTATCAACACCACCACCACAACTATCAACACCACTACCACCACCACAACTATCAACACCACCACCACCACTACAACTATCAACACCACCACCACCACCACAACTATCATCAACACCACCGCTACAACTATCATCGCCTGATATACAGGAGGTCGTGGGTTCAATCCCGACCCTGATGCCTCCTGTATATTTGGAGTCTGCGTGTCTCTCTCTCATCATCATCACGGTGGTTTGGGGATGTAAACTACCACGCCTGATTTAATCCCGACCCTGACGCCTGCTGCTGCTGCTGTATAGTTGGATTTTGCGTGTCCCTCTCTCTCTCCCCGTGGTCACTGCGTGGATGTTTCTCTGGCTCCTCCAGCTTTTTTTTCCCCGACGCAGCATTCAGAATCGATGTAAATGTCCACGTGATGGTGATGACACGTGAATGTCCACGTAATGGTGATGACGTAAATGTCCACGTGACGGTGACGACGTAAATGTCCACGTGACGGTGACGACGTAAATGTCCACGTGACGGTGATGATGACGTCAATGTCCACGTGATGGTGACGACGTAAATGTCCACGTGACGGTGATGACGACGTAAATGTCCACGTGACGGTGATGACGTAAATGTCCACGTGATGGTGACGACGTAAATGTCCACATGACGGTGATGACGTGAATGTCCACATGACGGTGATGACGTGAATGTCCACGTGACGGTGATGACATGAATGTCCACATGACGGTGATGACGTAAATGTCCATGTGACGGTGACGACGTAAATGTCCACGTGACGGTGACGACGTAAATGTCCACATGACGGTGATGACGTAAATGTCCACGTGACGGTGATGACGTGAATGTCCACGTGATGGTGATGACGTGAATGTCCACGTGACGGTGATGATGTAAATGTCCACGTGACGGTGACGACGTAAATGTCCACGTGACGGTGACGACGATGTAAATGTCCATGTGACGGTGATGACGATGTAAATGTCCACGTGACGGTGATGATGTAAATGTCCACGTGACGGTGACGACGTAAATATCCACGTGACGGTGATGACGTAAATGTCCACGTGACGGTGACGACGTAAATATCCACGTGACGGTGATGACGTAAATGTCCACGTGACGGTGACGACGTAAATGTCCACGTGACGGTGACGACGTAAATGTCCACGTGACGGTGATGACGACGTAAATGTCCACGTGACGGTGATGACGACGTAAATGTCCACGTGATGGTGACGACGTGAATGTCCACATGACGGTGACGACGTGAATGTCCACGTGACGGTGACGACGTAAATGTCCACGTGACGGTGATGACGACGTAAATGTCCACGTGACAGTGATGACGACGTGAATGTCCACATGATGGTGACGACGTGAATGTCCACGTGATGGTGACGACGTAAATGTCCACGTGACGGTGACGACGTAAATGTCCACGTGACGGTGACGACGATGTAAATGTCCACGTGACGGTGATGACGATGTAAATGTCCACGTGACGGTGATGACATAAATGTCCACGTGACGGTGACGACGTAAATATCCACGTGACGGTGATGACGTAAATGTCCACGTGACGGTGACGACGTAAATATCCACGTGACGGTGATGACGTAAATGTCCACGTGACGGTGACGACGTAAATGTCCACGTGACGGTGACGACGTAAATGTCCACGTGACGGTGATGACGACGTAAATGTCCACGTGATGGTGACGACGTGAATGTCCACATGACGGTGACGACGTGAATGTCCACGTGACGGTGACGACGTAAATGTCCACGTGACGGTGATGACGACGTAAATGTCCACGTGACAGTGATGACGACGTGAATGTCCACATGACGGTGACGACGTGAATGTCCACGTGATGGTGACGACGTAAATGTCCACGTGATGGTGACGACGTAAATGTCCACGTGACGGTGACGACGTAAATATTCACGTGACGGTGATGACGTAAATGTCCACGTGACGGTGACGACGTAAATGTCCACGTGACGGTGACGACGTAAATGTCCACGTGACGGTGATGACGTGAATGTCCACGTGACGGTGATGACGTGAATGTCCACGTGACGGTGATGACGTAAATGTCCACGTGACGGTGACGACGTAAATGTCCACGTGACGGTGACGACATGAATGTCCACGTGACGGTGACGACGTGAATGTCCACGTGACGGTGATGACGTAAATGTCCACGTGACGGTGACGACGTGAATGTCCACGTGACGGTGATGACGTAAATGTCCACGTGACGGTGATGATGACGATGACGACGACGAAGCCCCCTCCGTTGATCTGCTATCATTTGGGGACAGCCAGGAACGCTTCTGAAAGAGAGCTAAAGAGCAGAGTGAGGCCTTAATTTGGTTATAATAAATAAATAAAACATTCATAATAGGGGGGAGGGGCTCCCCCCCACTTTTTTTCTGCCAACAAAACTTAAACTTTTTTTCCCTACGAGGAATCATGTTGCTGTATTCACCACAAAATGCAAACAACAAAAAAAACAAACGCACTCTGATAATATATTTATGATGCATTGCCCTTGGAGCTGCGTAACGCCTTGTGGCGTCCTCTGGCCTAGCATCAATTGGGTCGAGGCTCAAAAGAAAGCCGTCCCTTGGTGTGGACCAATCACTTTCAAGGACAATGCATCATCATCATCGTCATACTATCAGAGTGTGTTGTTTTTTTGTTTGCATTTTGACCGCAAGTATTGTGGTTAATGCAGCGACATGAATCCTCGTAAATAAAAGTTTCAATTTTTGTTGCCAGAAAAAAAACGGGAAAACCCCCCCAATTATGATATTTTGGTACTGGCAAAGGGAGGTCTAATGATGTAAACATTGCATCGTTTCGTAGTTTAGTGCGGTGGTTCTGAAACTTTACCGCAGCCTTCCAGCCCCCTGGGTCTCGTAATAGGTTTTTACCCTTTTAGCTGGCACAAAAAAAACTGACACCTTTATACAAGGCATTATGTTTGCGATAACCACAACACAAGCAGTCAAAAATGCAAACAAAAAGACAACTCTGATAATGATGATGGCACTGTCCTTGAATTTGATTGGTCCACACCTGAGACGGCTTTTCTTAGAGCCCTTTGTCTCCACTGGTGTTGGACCAAAAGACGCCAAAAGGCGTACGACTCAAAAACAGCGCACCATCAGGGTATTGAGGGCTCGGGGTGAGCATTTACATTATGAGACCTCCTTTGCCAGTAACAAGATAGGTAATAGGTTTTTACCCTTTTAACTGGCACACAAAACTGACACCTTTATTCAAGGCATCATGTCTGCGATAACCACGACACAAGCGGTCAAAAATGCAAACAACTGTCCTCGAATTCAAGGACAGTGCCAATATCATTATCAGAGTTGCCTCTTTTTGTTTGCACTTTTGACTGCTTGTGTCGTGGTGATTGCAAACACGATCCCCTGGGTCTCGTTCATTCACACAAATGTTGCAATTTCAACAAATGCGTCGAACTCGATGAAGACGAAGTGAGTTGCTACTGAGTCTTGGTTCTTTCGCCAAAGTGACGTCGATGGAAACGAAGAATAATTAAGTACACGTTTACGTAAATTTTTTTAAATAAATAAATATAAATCCACGAAGTTTCCACGGCCACTCAAGCGCTCTCCGCCTGACGAAGGCCGCTTGTGTTGCGATCGAAACGTCGTGAGTTTTTCTTTTGCCTTAATTTTATAATTTTATTTTAAATTTTAGAATTTTTAATTTTATGATTTTTATTTTTATTTCCCTACCTACGTGACTTTACCGAAAGCATCGAGAATAGGAATTCCTGCAGTCGCGAAAGTTTGAAGTGAAAATGTAAGTTGCTACTTACCACCCCATGCTTGATTTGTGTTCTGGTGATTTACCTGCTGGACACCAGACTGGCCATTGTCTCGCACCCACCCCTAGGGGGAGTGCGTGCACACCCAAGGTTCAGAACCACTGGTGCACAGTGTGTCTGTGTGTCTGTCTGTATGTGTCTGTATGTGTGTCTGTATGTGTGTGTCTGCATGTGTGTGTGTCTGTATGTGTGTGTCTGTGTGTGTGTCTGTGTGTGTGTCTGTGTGTGTGTTTGTGTAACTCCCAATCGGTGATGGGGCAGTTGTGGAGAGAGTGGAGAGTTTCCCATACCTGGGCAGTGTGCTTATGACTGGCTCCAGTTTAACAGCAGAGGTCTCACTCCGAATCAGTCGAGCGGCAATATCTTTTCATCGGTTGCGTAACGCTGTGTGGAAGCTACCTGGTCTGTCGCTCCGCACTAAGCTTCAGGTCTTCTCAGCCACGGTCATTCCCTCCCTTCTCTACGCTTGCGAAACGTGGACCCCCCTAATGGAACATCTTCGCCGGTTGGAAACATTTAGGCTGGCCTGCCTACGATCCATTATGGGTTTAACCAGACTGGATTGTGTGAGGAGCTCACAAATCCTTGAAAGATCTGGGCAGGGTCCCATCGGTGAGCTGCTCCGGCAGGCAAGGCTGCGATGGCTGGGTCATGTAGCCCGCATGCCCAGCCACCGCATGCCGAAACAGCTTTTGTTTGGCCGGATTGAGGGGGCTAAGCGGGCGCGGCACGGGCTAGAGAAGAGATGGAGTGATGTGGTACAGGAGGACGTGGAGCTGAGTGGACTTGCCGATGACTGGTACCAGCGGTGTCAAGATCGGCCTCTGTGGAGGAGGCTCGTGAAGGACGCTACTGGGCAGTTGGAGGCAGTCGCCCTCCAACAACAACGGAGGGCGGAGGAGCGACGCTCAGAACAACGAGCGGAGCGCCGGGTGGCTAAAGCACAGCTGGTTGGCACAGTAGGGGGCACAGGTGGTGCATCAGCCAGTCATCTCAGTCAGTCGACCCGTGGCACCTGGGTCTGCCCCGTGACCTCCTGCCAGCGGGCGTTCGACACTTCACGTGGCCTCAGGGTGCACATAGCCTGGCACAAGCGTCGTGGTGATGTCACCGCCACTTAGTGGCGAATGGCGGTTGTTGTTGTTGTTGTTGTTGTGTCTGTGTGTGTGTGTCTGTGTGTCTGTGTGTGTGTGTGTCTGTGTGTGTCTGTGTGTGTCTGTGCGTGTGTGTGTGCGTCTGTGCATGTGTCTGTGTGTGTGTCTGTGCGTGTGTCTGTGTGTGTTTGTGCGTGTGTCTGTGTATATGGGGAACGGTAGTGTAGTGGTTTACGTGCTGCGCTATGAACTTGGCCACCCGAGTTCGATTCCCCCTCACGGCCAACACCGGTGACGATCATCTGAACCGGTGCCGGGCCTCCCCTCGGTCGACTCAGCCTCAAATGAGCACCCGGCGTGCGCCGTGTAAACATCTCCACCGGGGGGGGGGGGGGGGGGGAGACAAAGGCGGCGTGTCGCCCTCCGTTTGCCGCTCCACTGCCAGCTCGCTAACGGTGCCTGCCGCCCGCCAGTCTTGCTGAAGGCCGCCCGGGGCCTTTGACCTTTGCCCCCCTGCTGCAGGGCGACTGCGTGAAGCGGGCGAGTCGGGGCATGGACGCCTTCCTCCTCGTCTACTCCGTCACGGAGCGCGCCTCCTTCGAGAGGGCCTCCCAGCTGCGCCTCGCGCTCCGGCGAGGCGGAGGAGGAGGAGGAGGCCCGAGCCTGGGGCCCGGCGGGGCGGCGGGGCCCAAGGGGGCGGCGGGGCCCCGCGAGCCGCCCGTCATCCTGGTGGGGAACAAGAGCGACTTGGTGCGCTCACGGGACGTGTCCGAGGAAGGTGGGGAGACTCCGCTCTCATCTCACTACACTCCGCTACACTCTCATCTCACTACACTCTCATCTCACTCCTCTCTCATCTCACTACACTCCACTCTCATCTCACTCCATTCTCATCTCACTCCTCTCTCATCTCCCTCCACTCTCATCTCCTCTCATCTCACTCTCATCTCATCTTACTCCTCTCTCATCTCACTCCACTCCACTCTCATCTCACTCCTCTCATCTCACTCCACTCACCTCCACGCACTCTCCTGCCTCTCCACTCCACTCACTCCACTCTCCTCTCATCTCACTTCACTCCACTCTCATCTCACTTCACTCTCATCCACGCACTCTCCTACCTCTCCACTCTAAATTCACCCCACTCCACTCACTCCACTCTCATCTCACTCCACTCCCCTCTCATCTCACTCCACTCCCCTCTCATCTCACTCCACTCCCCTCTCATCTCACTCCACTCCCCTCTCATCTCACTCTACAGCCAAGGCTCCGAGTCCAATCCCCCAGTCAACATCTGCTCGATGAGGTATCGCTCCGTCTCGTTATGGACTAGAAAAAACTAAAACTTGACTAAAACTAAACTATAACTAAAACTAAACTTAAACTGAAACTAAACTCAAACTGAAACTAAACTTAAACTAAACTAAAACTAAACTAAACTAAAACTTAAACTAAACTAAAAATAAACTAAAACTAAACTAAAACTAAACTAAAACTTAACTAAAACTAAACTTAAACTAAACTAAAACTAAACTAAACTAAACTAAAAACTAACTAAAACTAAACTAAACTAAAACTAAACTAAAACTAAACTGAACTAAAACTAAACTAAACTAAAACTAAACTAAAACTAAAATAAACTAAAACTAAACTAAAACTAAACTAAAACTAAACTTAAACTAAAACTAAACTAAAAACTAAATTAAAACTAAACTAAAAATAAACTAAAACTAAACTAAAACTAAACTGAAACTAAAACTAAACCAAAACTAAACTAAAACTAAACTTAAACTGAAACTAAACTAAAACTAAACTAAAACTAAACTGAACTAAAACTAAACTTAAACTAAACTAAAACTAAACTAAAACTAAACTAAAACTAAACTTAAACTAATACTAAAACTAAACTAAAACTAAACTTAACTAAAAACTAAATTGAAACTAAATTAAACTAAAAATAAACTAAAACTAAACTAAAACTAAACTGAAACTAAAACTAAACTAAAACTAAACTAAAACTGAAACTAAACTTAAACTGAAACTAAACTAAAACTAAACTAAAACTAAACTTAAACTAAACTAAAACTAAACTAAACTAAAACTAAACTAAACTAAAAACTAAACTAAACTGAACTGAACTAAAACTAAACTAAACTAATACTGAACTAAAACTAAACTAAAACTAAACTAAAAATAAACTAAAACTAAACTAAAACTAAACTAAACTAAAACTAAACTAAACTAAAACTAAACTATAACTAAAACTAAACTAAAACTATAACTAAAACTAAACTTAAACTGAAACTAAACTTAAACTGAAACTAAACTAAAACTAAACTAAACTAAAACTTAAACTAAACTAAAAATAAACTAAAACTAAACTAAAACTAAACTTAAACTAAACTAAAACTAAACTAAAACTAAACTAAAAACTAAACTAAAACTAAACTAAACTAAAACTAAACTAAACTAAAACTAAACTGAACAAAAACTAAACTAAAACTAAAATAAACTAAAACTAAACTAAAACTAAACTAAACTTAAACTAAATTAAAACTAAACTAAAAACTAAATTAAAACTAAACTAAAAATAAACTAAAACTAAACTAAAACCAAACTTAAACTAAAACTAAACTAAACTGAACTAAAACTAAACTTAAGCTAAACTAAAACTAAACTAAAACTAAACTAAAACTAAACTAAAACTAATACTAAAACTGAACTAAAACTAAACTAAAAACTAAATTAAACTAAAAATAAACTAAAACTAAACTAAAACTAAACTGAAACTAAAACTAAACTAAAACTAAACTAAAACTGAAACTAAACTTAAACTGAAACTAAACTAAAACTAAACTAAAACTTAATCTGAACTAAAACTAAACTAAACTAAAAACTAAACTAAACTAAAACTAAATTAAACTGAACTGAACTAAAACTAAACTAAAACTAAACGAATACTGAACTAAAACTAATCTAAAAATAAACTAAAACTAAACTAAAATAAACTCAAACTAAACTAAACTGAAATAAAACTAAACTAAAACTAAACTAAAACTAAACTAAAACTAAACTAAACTGAACTAAAACTAAACTAAAACTAAACTAAAACTAAACTAAAACAAACTAAAACTAAACTAAAACTAAACTAAAATAAACTAAAACTAAACTAAAACTTACTAAACTAAAACTAAAGTTTAGTTTTATTTTAGTTTTAGTTTAGTTTAGTTTTAGTTTAGTTTTAGTTTAGTTTTCCGGCGATAACACGAGAGAAGTGAACACCACATGGACACCTCAGTGGCGTAGTGACGACATTATCCGCTCAGGGGCTGGTGCAGCAATCGTTCAGGGTGGTGTCTCTCGCAGGACCGCCCCTACTCGCCGTTGTCATTACCGCGTGCTCCCCTTGTCCTCATCGCATCATCGTCACGCGTCACGGTGTCGAACATTTAACGCTGTGGGGGGGGAGGGCGTGGAGCTCCAAACTTCGCAAAATGCAGCCACAAGCAACAGCGGCGTTTGTCTCTTTGCAATCTTAACGTTACTGCTCTCTTGATTTAAAGCTTTCGTGACTGCAGGGATTCATATTCTTGGTTCTTTCGGTAAAGTCACCACCACGTAGAAGGGGAAACAATAAAATAATAAAAAATATAAAACAATAAAATTCCCACGACGTTTCGACTGCAACACAAGAAGCAATCATCATCGTCAGATGTGAAAAACACAGCAAGAAAATTTGAAAAAAGTGGCGTTTTTTTACCATCAGCACCACGGAGAGCGATTTGGCAGTTATTCAGATGGACGAGTCCATCAATTTTGGTTTAAAGCTTTCGTGACTGCAGGGATTCATATTCTTGGTTCTTTTGGTAAAGTCACCACCACGTAGAAGGGAAACAATAAAATAATAAAAAATATAAAACAATAGAATTCTCACGACGTTTCGACTGCAACACATGAAGCAGTCATTATCAGGTGTGAAAACCACAGCAATATTTTTTTCTTTCAAATTTTCTTGCTGTGGTTGTTCACACCTGATGATGATTGCTTGTGTTGCAGTCGAAACCTCGTGAGTATTTAATTGTTTTATACTTTTATTATTTCCCTTCTACGTGACTTTGCCGAAAGAACCAAGAATATGTTGCGGCTCTCGTTTGATTGAACTGGGCTCATCAGAGTGCGCACGATCGAATGTTCTTACTCGAGATGACAGACGTGGAACGAATATGAAATAAATGAATTTTATTTGAAGAAAAAAACGAACAGAGGCAGATCATACAAACGCCAATTGCTCATTATCACTCTGTAGAACAGTGGGAGAACATATAAAGTCCATACAATAATTAGTTTTACCCTTTCTCGCAATGAAACACCAATCAGAAGCCTTTTCCATGGAATCGTGTCTTCATGTGCCACGCATACTTGCGGCGAACATGCATACAAAAACACGCTCTGGTATTTTATGAAGCATTTTACTTTGAAACTGATTGGTCCACACCAAGGGACGGCTTTCTTTTGAGCCTCATCTCAATCGGTGCTAGGCCAGAGGACGCCAAAAGGCGAACAGCACAAAGACAATGCCACTATCAAAGTGATGAGGGCTCGGGGTTAAGCATCTACATCATCATTAGACCTCCTTTGCCAGTACCAAAATATAATCATTGGGGGGTTTTTCCCGTTTTTTCTGGCAACAAAACTGGAACCTTTTCAACAAGGATTCATGTTGCTGCATTAACCACAATACCTGCGGTCAAAATGCAAACGAAAAACACACACTCTGATAGTATGATGATGCATTGTCCTTGAAACTGATTGATCCACACCAGAGACGGCTTTCTTTTGAGACTCGTCTCAATCGGTGCTAGGCCAGAGGACGCCAAAAGGCGTTACACAGCTCAAAGACAATGCCACTATCAGGCCATGTATGGCTCGGGATGAGCAGCTACACGACGGGATCTTTCTTGCCAAACAGGAGCCTCACTTATTCTTTGGGTTGTTTCGGTAAGGTCACGTAAGATAGGTTCAAAGAAAAATAACCAAAATTTTTTTACAAGAACATTCTATGACGTTTGCGATCGTGAATGTCGTAGCTTATTTGTTATCTTTTGTTATTTTCTTTGAACACATCTACGTGATCAGGTGGGATAGCCACAGCAAGAAGTCATTTGCTGTGACTGTCCCACCTGATGACGGAGGCGTCGTGATTTGATTCACTTTATTTTTTTTTATTTTTCACCTACGTACGTGACTTCACCGAAAGAATCAAAGAGTATTGATCATTGCAGTCACGAAAGCTTCAAGTCAAGAAGAAACCTCACTCTCAATCTGTAGAACGGGGGGGGGGGGGGGGACATTCTATAGGTTCGACATACATACCACACACGTAGTACTAATGATGGGGATCCATACTCTTTGATTCTTTCGGTAAAGTCACAATAGGTCTGAAATAAATTTAAGTCACGTGACGTTTTCGGGCTCAACACAAGCGTCCGCCATCAGGTGGGACAACCACAGCAAGAAACAGATTGCTGAAGTGGGCAAAAGGGGGTCTGCTGGTATCAAGAGGCTATAGAGGGAGGTCGGAGCCAGGGAGGAGAGATAGAGAGGGGGGGTAGGGGAATGGGGTACCGCAAGACGAGAATGCCGGAGCTGGGAAGTGAGCGGGTTGCTGGGGGTAGGAGGCTGAAGAAACTGGAGAAGCGGACATCAAGGCAAATTATGAAACCTTTTGGCGTCTTCTGGTCCAACACCACGTGAGACTAGGGCTCTATGGAGAGCTGTCTCGGGTGTGGACCAATCAATTTCAAGGACAGTGCCAATGCATGATCAGAGTTGTGTGTTTTTTTGTTTGCAGGTATTGTGGTCAATGCAAACAAGACTCCTTGTCAAAAAAGGTGTCAGTTTTGTTGCCGGATAAAAGGGTGAATAAAAAAACACAACTATCATATTTTGCTACTGGCGAAGGAGGTTCCAATGGTGAAATTATGAAGCAGTTAAGGTTTTTTTTAATAACGTCCTTCCAATGATTGCTCAATTTGTATCCATCTTCTCGGTTGGAGTAAACGTCTGTGCTTATATATCTGGCATGGCTTCGTGAAACAAACCTTTGATAGCGGCCGGAGGGTTTGCAGAGCACCTTGCTGCACGGAAAATAACAACAACAACAACATCATCACGACAGAGCCCACAGCGTTATAGCAATGGTCAGCCGCGGCGGAGGAATTGGTTCTGCCGTTGTGCTCGCGAACGCGGTGCCTATGTTTGTTTAAGAGGAGCTGCGATGAGTTCCCGTGGTGGCAGCTGCCTCGTGCTTGCGTGCGTGGGAACGGTGGCGGAGCGGTTCGCAGCGCCGCACTACGAACCCAGAGAACCAAGTTCGATTCCCGCCCGTGTGTGTGTGTCACTGTGTGTGTGTCTATGTGTGTGTGTGTGTCACTGTGTGTGTGTCTATGTGTGTGTGTGTCACTGTGTGTGTGTGTGTCTATGTGTGTGTGTGCGTCTATGTGTGTGTGCGTCTCTGTGTGTGTCACTGTGTGTGTGTGTCTATGTGTGTGTGTGTCTATGTGTGTGTCTATATGTGTATGACTGTGTCTGTGTGTGTCTATGTGTGTGTCACTGTGTGTGTGTCTATGTGTGTGTGTGTCTATGTGTGTGTGTGTGTCTATGTTTGTGTCTATGTGTGTGTGTGTGTCTATGTGTGTGTCACTGTGTCTGTGTGTGCGTGGGGAGCGATAGTGCAGCGGTTAGCGCGCTGCGCTATAAACCCGGCGACACGGGTTCGATTCCCACCCGCAGGGCCAACACCGGTGATGATCTGAACCGGTCCTGGGCCTCCCATAGGTCGACTCAGCCCGCAAATGAGTACCCGGTGCGATGTTTAGGAAATGTACTTTTCCGTGGTGCTGCACTTCCCACCCCCTCGTGTGCCACCGTGCCGGCCTTCATATGGTGCTCCTCGCTAACAGCACTTGCCCCAACAGTCTTTTAAGGCCCCATACGGAGGGCATCTTTGTCTCCGTGTGTCTGCGTGAGTGTGCAGAGGGGCGCGCGTGCGCTGCGGTGTTTGACTGCAAGTTCATTGAGACATCGGCCGCTCTGTCCGTCAATGTCTCGGAGTTATTCCAGGGAGCTGTGCGCCAGGTACGGTGTGTGATCACTCCCCCTGTTCTACAGAGTGAGTGGAGTTTGTGTGATCACTCCCCCTGTTCTACAGAGTGAGTGAGTGGAGTTTGTGTGATCTTCCCCTGTTCTACAGAGTGAGTGAGTGGAGTTTGTGTGATCTCCCCCTGTTCTACAGAGTGAGTGAGTGGAGTTTGTGTGATCTCCCCCTGTTCTACAGAGTGAGTGAGTGGAGTTTGTGTGATCTCCCTCTGTTCTACAGAGTAAGCGAGTGGTGTTTGTGTGATCTCCCCCTGTTCTACAGAGTGAGTGGAGTTTGTGTGATCTCCCCCTGTTCTACAGAGTGAGTGAGTGGAGTTTGTGTGATCTCCCCCTGTTCTACAGAGTGAGTGAGTGGAGTTTGTGTGATCTCCCTCTGTTCTACAGAGTAAGCGAGTGGTGTTTGTGTGATCTCCCCCTGTTCTACAGAGTGAGTGGAGTTTGTGTGATCTCCCCCTGTTCTACAGAGTGAGTGAGTGGAGTTTGTGTGATCTCCCCCTGTTCTACAGAGTGAGTGAGTGGAGTTTGTGTGATCTCCCTCTGTTCTACAGAGTAAGCGAGTGGTGTTTGTGTGATCTCCCCCTGTTCTACAGAGTGGAGTTTGTGTGATCTCCCCCTGTTCTACAGAGTGAGTGAGTGGAGTTTGTGTGATCTCCCCCTGTTCTACAGAGTGAGTGAGTGAAGTTTGTGTGATCTCCCCCTGTTCTACAGAGTGAGTGAGTGAAGTTTGTGTGATCTCCCCCTGTTCTACAGAGTGAGTGAGTGGAGTTTGTGTGATCTCCCCCTGTTCTACAGAGTGAGTGAGTGGAGTTTGTGTGATCTCCTGCTGTTCTACAAATTCTACCTGATGACGCTTGCTAGTGTTACAATCGAAACATTGTAATTCTACTATCTAATTCATTTTCTTTGCACGCGACTTCTTCCGAAAGAACCAAACAGCATCATGGCTAGCTCTGATGAATTTCCACGCGATGGCGATATCAGCCGCTCCGTTGGGGGTGCCATCATTGGCGGTAGCACAGCCAGGTTCGCTTTTGCGATAGAACCCTAAAAAAATAAATCAAGCGGAGCCAGTCGGCAGCTCCCAGCGGTTTCGGGTGGGTGGGGGGGGGGGCGGTTGGGGTGGAACCTTTCCCCGGTAACAAAAAACGAAACATTCTCCCTCCCTCTTCTATTCGGTAAAGTCACGTAGGTAAAAAAAAATAAAACACCCACGCGACTTTACCGAATAGAACCAAAGAGTACGGACCCTTGCAGTCACGAAAGCTTCAAAATCTACAACCCTCCCTCCCGCCGCTCCCCGCAGGTTCGCTTGAGGAGCGGACACTCCTCCTCCGCCTCCGCCGCGGCTCCTCGCCTGTCGGGTGTCGCTCGCCACCGCTCGCGATCGGCCTCCACCGTCGTCACCGCCAGCTCCTCCTCGTCGTCGTCGTCCTCGTCGCGATGCCGTCGAGAGTCGATGTCGGAGCGAGCGCGTCGCGTGCTGGGACGCCTCGTCACAGCCACGGCGGCGGCGGCGGCGAGGCCCAGCGGGGCCTTCAAGGCCAAGTCCCGGTCCTGCCACGACCTGTCCGTGTTGTAGCGGGCGGCCCCGCGGAGACAGAGAGGGAGAGAGAGACGTCACCCTCACCGTCACCACGTGACAAAACATGGCGGCCCTCGACGTCGCTCTGTCCCCAGAGACGCCATTGAGATCCCCCAACCACAGAGACCCACAAACACAGAGACCCACAAACACACAGAGACCCACAAACACAGAGACCCCCACTCACACAGAGACCCACAAACACAGAGACCCCCACTCACACAGAGACCCACAAACACAGAGACCCACAAACACAGAGACCCACAAACACAGAGACCCACAAACACAGAGACCCACACTCACACAGAGACCCACAAACACAGAGACCCCCACCCGCACAGAGACCCACAAACACAGAGACCCCCACTCACACAGAGACCCACAAACACAGAGACCCCCACCCGCACAGAGACCCACAAACACAGAGACCCACAAACACACAGAGATCCACTCACACAGAGATCCACTCACACAGAGACCCACAAACACAGAGACCCCCACTCACACAGAGACCCACAAACACAGAGACCCCCACTCACACAGAGACCCACAAACACAGAGACCCACAAACACAGAGACCCACAAACACACAGAGACCCCCACTCACACAGAGACCCACAAGCACAGAGACCCACAAACACAGAGACCCCCACTCACACAGAGACCCACAAACACAGAGACCCCCACAAACACAGAGACCCACATACACACAGAGACCCCCACTCACACAGAAACCCACAAACACAGAGACCTCCACCCACAGAGACCCCCACCCACAGAGACCCCCACCCACAGTCACCCCCACCCACAGAGACCCCCACCCACAGAGACCCCCACCCACAGATACCCCCACCTACACAGACCCCCACCCACAGAGACCCCCACAGAGACCCCCACCCACAGACACCCCCACACACAGAAACCCCAGGCGAACGCCTGTCCCCCTCTGCCCTTCCACGTGCTCCCACTTATATACCCCCCCAGGCGTGGCTAGGCCCCGCCTCCAGCCACGCCCTCCCTCTGAAAGTTTCGAGCGGGTCCCCGTAGTTTCTCGGCTGACCCCCCACCTCCTTCTCTGATTGGTCGGCGTTACCTAGCCGTGCCCCGTAGCCGTGATTCCGCCTTCACAGGCCGGCAGGCGTCACCCACTGTCATCGCACGTGTCAAAACTAAAGCAGCTGTAGGGCACGCTGCCATATACAGCTCCCGTGATCAGCCAGATATGGGCCCGGCCACGATTGTTAGCTCAACGAAGTGGCGGCTGATGTCGCCATTGCGTGGAAACGTGGAGCAGGCAAATACCCGGCACAGAATGTGAACAAAAACAGAAAAATCCCCGCGACCACGGGAAGCAGAGTGAACACGCAAACTCCGATATATGCGGCGGCAGAAGCAGCGGCAGCAGCAGCAGCAGGCGTCAGGGTCGGCATCGAACCAACGAACGTCATCCGCACCGGGCGAGGTGGTAGACGCCTCCCGGCGAACGTGGCACAACTTTGTCCCGAGTTAGACGATAGAGAGACACGGGGAGACAGACGGGGCCCAGCGGAGTGTACCACGTGAGCACAAACACTCCGATCGTTTTGACCTTTGGCCCCCACCGACCCTGATTCCCAGAGGGGCTTTGTGATCGGACCGCTCGGCCGCATAGAGAGAAAAACAAAAACCGCGACTCTCCTGAGATGAAAATATCTTGAAAGATCGAAACATGAACACTCCCATTATGAGACCTCCTTTGCCAGTAACAAGATATAGGAATACGTTTTACCCTTTTAACTGGCACAAAAACTGACACCTTTATTCAAGGCATCATGTTTGCCTTGAATAAAGGTGTCAGTTTTTGTGCCAGTTAAAAGGGTAAAAACCTATTCCTATGAACACTCCTATTGTGTGGGGCCTCAAGTTGGATGACTGTGGGCCTGTCACGGTGTTGCCGCTGATACTAAACGCAGACGCAACTCTCCGCGCGCAAAATGTCAACTCTGTAGCCCCTCTGGAACGTTGTTAGACTTCACATCAGGAACTCACCCGTGATGTTCAGCTAAGCATGAGAATAAACGTCGAAACTACACAGTGAGTGGTGTCACGGTGAGTGGTGTCACAGTGAGTGGTGTCACAGTGAGTGGTGTCACAGTGGGTGGTGTCACAGTGAGTCACAGTGAGTGGTGTCACAGTGAGTGGAGTCACAGTGAGTGGTGTCATAGTGAGTCACAGTGAGTGGTGTCACAGTGAGTGGAGTCACAGTGAGTCACAGTGAGTGGTGTCATAGTGAGTCACAGTGAGTGGTGTCACAGTGAGTGGAGTCACAGTGAGTGGTGTCACAGTGAGTCACAGTGAGTGGTGTCACAGTGAGTCACAGTGAGTCACAGTGAGTGGTGTCACAGTGAGTCACAGTGAGTGGTGTCACAGTGAGTCACAGTGAGTCACAGTGAGTGGTGTCACAGTGAGTCACAGTTAGTGGTGTCACAGTGAGTGGTGTCACAGTGAGTGGTGTCACAGTGAGTCACAGTAAATGGTGTCACAGTGAGTGGTGTCACAGTGAGTGGTGTCACAGTGAGTCACAGTGAGTGGAGTCACAGTGAGTGGTGTCACAGTGAGTCACAGTGAGTGGTGTCACAGTGAGTCACAGTGAGTGGTGTCACAGTGAGTGGTGTCACAGTGAGTGGTGTCACAGTGAGTCACAGTGAGTGGTCTCACAGTGAGTCACAGTGAGTGGTGTCACAATGAGTGGAGTCACAGTGAGTGGTGTCACAGTGAGTGGTGTCACAGTGAGTCACAGTGAATGGTGTCACAGTGAGTGGTGTCACAGTGAGTGGTGTCACAGTGAGTCACAGTGAGTGGAGTCACAGTGAGTGGTGTCACAGTGAGTCACAGTGAGTGGTGTCACAGTGAGTCACAGTGAGTGGAGTCACAGTGAGTGGTGTCACAGTGAGTGGTGTCACAGTGAGTCACAGTGAGTGGTGTCACAGTGAGTCACACTGAGTGGTGTCACAGTGAGTCACAGTGAGTCACAGTGAGTGGTGTCACAGTGAGTCACAGTGAGTGGTGTCACAGTGAGTGGTGTCACAGTGAGTCACAGTGAGTGGAGTCACAGTGAGTGGTGTCACAGTGAGTCACAGTGAGTGGTGTTACAGTGAGTCACAGTGAGTGGTGTCACAGTGAGTGGTGTCACAGTGAGTGGTGTCACAGTGGGTCACAGTGAGTGGTGTCACAGTGAGTCACAGTGAGTGGTGTCACAGTGAGTGGAGTCACAGTGAGTGGTGTCACAGTGAGTCACAGTGAGTGGTGTCACAGTGAGTCACAGTGAGTGATGTCACAGTGAGTGGTGTCACTGTGAGTGGTGTTACAGTGAGTGGTGTTACAGTGAGTGGAGTCACAGTGAGTGGTGTCACAGTGAGTGGTGTCACTGTGAGTGGTGTCACAGTGAGTGGTGTTACAGTGAGTGGTGTCACAGTGAGTGGTGTCACAGTGAGTGGTGTCAGAGTGAGTGGTGTTACAGTGAGTGGTGTCACAGTGAGTGGTGTCACAGTGAGTCACAGTGAGTGGTGTCACAGTGAGTCACAGTGAGTGGTGTCACAGTGAGTCACAGTGAGTGGTGTCACAGTGAGTCACAGTGAGTGGTGTCACAGTGAGTCACAGTGAGTGGTGTCAAAGTGAGTGGTGTCACAGTGAGTGGTGTCACAGTGAGTCACAGTGAGTGGTATCACAGTGAGTGGTGTCACAGTGAGTCACAGTGAGTGGTATCACAGTAAGTGGTGTCACAGTGAGTTGAGTCACAGTGAGTCACAGTGAGTGGAGTTACAGTGAGTGGTGTCACAGTGAGTGGTGTCACAGTGAGTGACAGTGAGTCACAGTGAGTGGTGTCACAATGAGTGGTGTCACAGTGAGTCACAGTGAGTGGTGTCACAGTGAGTGGTGTCACAGTGAGTCACAGTGAGTGGTGTTACAGTGAGTGGTGTCATGGTGAGTCACAGTGAGTGGTGTCACAGTGAGTGGTGTCACAGTGAGTCACAGTGAGTGGTGTCACAGTGAGTGGAGTCACAGTGAGTGGTGTCACAGTGAGTCACAGTGAGTGGTGTCACAGTGAGTCACAGTGAGTGTTGTCACAGTGAGTGGTGTCACAGTGAGTCACAGTGTGTGGTGTCACAGTGAGTCACAGTGAGTGGTGTCACAGTGAGTGGTGTCACAGTGAGTCACACTGAGTGGTGTCACAGTGAGTGGAGTCTCACTTTGTGTGCGTGGGGGGTGTGAAGGCGTTGGCTAGTTGCCTCATTAGCCAACCTGTTTATGGGCTGAAGCACTCAGTGGATTCTGGTAATAAATGCACTTTCCGCTCACCACCGTCCCTTACGAAGTTCAGAGAATATGAATCCTCTAATACAGAGGGCTCAAATCAATGATTAACAGCTTCGCAGCACGTGCCCGCCTACACTCGCCTGTCCCTACGTGCGTGTGTGGGTTGTGTATGGTTGTGTGTGTGTGGGTTTGTGTGTGTTACATGTGTGTGTGTGTTGTGTATGGTTGTGTGTGTGGGTTTGTGTGTGTTACATGTGTGTGTGTGTGTGTTGTGTATGTGTGTGGGTTTGTGTGTGTTATGTGTGTGTGTGTGTTGTGTATGGTTGTGTGTGTGGGTTTGTGTGTGTTACATGTGTGTGTTTTGTATGGTTGTGTGTGTGTGGGTTTGTGTGTGTTACATGTGTGTGTGTGTTGTGTATGGTTGTGTGTGTGGGTTGTGTATGGTTGTGTGTGTGTGGGTTTGTGTGTGTTACATGTGTGTGTGTTGTGTATGGTTGTGTGTGTGGGTTTGTGTGTGTTACATGTGTGTGTGTGTTGTGTATGGTTGTGTGTGTGTTGTGTATGGTTATGTGTGTGTGGGTTGTGTATGGTTGTGTGTGGGTTGTGTATGGTTGTGTGTGTGTGGGTTTGTGTGTGTTACATGTGTGTGTGTGTTGTGTGTGTGTGGGTTGTGTATGGTTGTGTGTGTGGGTTGTGTATGGTTGTGTGTGGGTTGTGTATGGTTGTGTGTGTGGGTTGTGTATGGTTGTGTGTGTGTTACATGTGTGTGTGTGTTGTGTATGGTTGTGTGTGTGTGGGTTTGTGTGTGTTACATGTGTGTGTGTGTGTTGTGTATGGTTGTGTGTGTGTGGGTTTGTGTGTGTTACATGTGTGTGTGTGTTGTGTATGGTTGTGTGTGTGTTGTGTATGGTTATGTGTGTGTGGGTTTGTGTGTGTTACATGTGTGTGTGGGTTGTGTATGGTTGTGTGTGTGTGTTGTGTATGGTTGTGTGTGTGTGTTGTGTATGGTTGTGTGTGTGTTGTGTATGGTTGTGTGTGTGTTGTGTATGGTTGTGTGTGTGTGTTGTGTATGGTTGTGTGTTGTGTATGGTTGTGTGTGTGTGTTGTGTATGGTAGTGTGTGCGGGTTTGTGTGTGTTACATGTGTGTGTGGGTTGTGTATGGTTGTGTGTGTGGGTTGTGTATGGTTGTGTGTGTGTGGGTTTGTGTGTGTTACATGTGTGTGTGTGTTGTGTATGGTTGTGTGTGTGTGTGGGTTTGTGTGTGTTACATGTGTGTGTGTTGTGTATGGTTGTGTGTGTGTTGTGTATGGTTATGTGTGTGTGTGTTGTGTATGGTTGTGTGTGTGTGAGTTTTGTGTGTGTTACGTGTGTGTGTGTGTTGTGTATGGTTGTGGGTCTCAGTGTGGTGAGTCTATGGGTCTCTGTGTGATGAGTCTGTGGGTCAGTGTGTGGTGAGTCTATGGGTCTCTGTGTGATGAGTCTATGGTTCTCTGTGTGATGAGTCTATGGGTCTCTGTGTGATGAGTCTGTGGGTCTCTGTGTGATGAGTGTATGGGTCTCTGTGTGATGAGTCTATGGGTCTCTGTGTGGTGAGTCTATTGGTTTCTGTGTGGTGAATCTATGGGTCTCTGTGTGGTGAGTCTATGGGTCTCTGTTTGGTGAGTCTGTGGGTGTCTGTGTGATGAGTCTATGGGTCTCTGTGTGATGAGTCTGTGGGTCTCTGTGTGGTGAGTCTATGGGTCTCTGTGTGGTGAGTCTATGGGTCTCTGTGTGATGAGTCTATGGGTCTCTGTGTGGTGAGTCTGTTGGTCTGTGTGTGGTGAGTCTATGGGTCTCTGTGTGATGAGTCTAGGTTCTCTGTGTGATGAGTCTATGGGTCTCTGTGTGATGAGTCTGTGGGTCTCTGTGTGATGGGTGTATGGGTCTCTGTGTGATGAGTCTATGGGTCTCTGTGTGGTGAGTCTATGGGTCTCTGTGTGGTGAGTCTATGGGTCTCTGTGTGATGAGTCTATGGGTCTCTGTGTGGTGAGTCTATGGGTCTCTGTGTGATGAGTCTACGGGTCTCTGTGTGATGAGTCTATGGGTGTCTGTGTGGTGAGTCTATGGGTATATGTGTGGTGAGTCTATGGGTCTCTGTGTGGTAGGTCTATGGGTCTCTGTGTGATGAGTCTATGGGTCTCTATGTGGTGAGTCTATGGGTATCTGTGTGGTGAGTCTATGGGTCTCTGTGTGATGAGTCTGTCGGTCTCTGTGTGGTGAGTCTATGGGTCTCTGTGTGGTGAGTCTATGGGTCTCTGTGTGGTGAGTCTATGGGTGGTCTATGTGTGACGAGTCTGTGGGTCTCTATATGGTGAGTCTATGGGTCTCTGTGTGATGAGTCTATGGGTCGTCTCTGTCTGATGAGTCTGTTGGATGTCTCTGTGTGATGAGTCTATGTGTCTCTGTGTGATGAGTCTGTGGGTCTCTGTGTGATGAGTCTATGTGTCTCTGTGTGATGAGTCTATGGGTCTCTATGTGGTGAGTCTATGGGTATCTGTGTGATGAGTCTATTGGTCTCTGTGTGATGAGTCTGTGGGTTCTCTGTGTGATGAGTCTACGTACGTATGCCCGTTTAACTTCTTTCGCACCGTACGTCGCCCTAAAGCGCAAATCAGAGGTGCGGCTGAAGGACAGCCAACGAAGCCCCCCAAACGCACTTCTACTGGAAGTGAGTCTTCAATCGAGTTGGTTTAAAAGTTCAGCGCTCCCATCGGCCCTCCGAACGTCGCAGAAGCGAATCTGGAAGCGCCTCACGATGGTGGTGACTCCCAACTCCGGAGTTGGCGTGGCGATGGTTCTCTAGCCCCTTGATGAGCCCATCACACCTGGCGGGACACATTCGCCGCAAGAACTTCGTACCGCAAATGAGCGCGACCTCGTCCACGTGTGCGTTCGGAAAACTGGAAGTGATTGGTGACGGTGGTGATGGTGGTGGTGGTGCGGATGGTGGTGGTGATGGTGGTGGTGATGGTGGTGGTGATGGTGGTGGTGATGGTGGTGATGGTGGTGGTGATGGTGATGATGGTGGTGATGGTGATGGTGATGATGGTGGTGACGGTGGTGATGGTGGTGGTGATGGTGGTGATGGTGGTGATGGTAGTGACGGTGGCGATGGTGGTGATGGAGGTGGTGACGGTGGCGATGGTGGTGATGGTGGTGATGGTGGTGGTGGTGATGGTGGTGGTGGTGATGGTGGTGACGGTGGTGATGGTGGTGGTGATGGTGGTGATGGTGGTGACGGTGGTGATGGTGGTGGTGATGGTGGTGATGGTGGTGACGGTGGTGACGGTGGTGATGGTGATTGAGGCTGGTAGCAGAAAGGGGTGTTTGTCCACCGGGTTTTTTATGGTTTTAATAAAAAACAACAACCCCCGATCATCTCAAATGTCCAAAAATCGCGGTTTTATTGCCTGTTAATCGCTACATTTACAACCGAGAAGATGGTTTCTGGCTCAGCAATCATTGGAAGGATTCGTTTAACCATTTTGGGGTCTTAATTGATTGTGTTCACGCTTACGGTGGCTTTCAGACCGCGTTTCATTCTCTTCCTCTCCCCCCTCCACGTTTCCAAGCACAGATGGATTCAATTCTAGAGTTGAATCTTTCGTGACTGCAAGGATCCATACTCTTTGGTTCTATTCGTTAAAGTCACCATGTAGGTAAAAAATATAAAACAACAAAAATCACGACGTTTCGGCCACAACACAAGCGGCCTTTATCAGGTGAAGGGACCGTGCTGTCATGAGGACAGCGTTGGAGTGTGGTGGTGACTTTACTTTACCGAAAGAACCAAGAATATGTATCCCACCAACGCTGTCCTCGTGACACGCACGGTCCCTTCACCTGATGAAGGCCACTTGTGTTGTGGCCGAAACGTCGTGATTTTTGTTGTTTTATTTTTTTACCTACGTGGTGACTTTACCCAATAGAACCAAAGAGAACAGATGGACTCGTCCGTCTGAACAACCGCCCAAATCGCTCTCCGTGGTGCTGACGTTAAGGAAAAACCCGACACTTTTTTCAAATGTTCTTGCTGTGGTTTTCACACCTGATGATGATTGCTTCTTGTGTTGCGATAGAAACGTCGTGAGAATTTTATTGTTTTATATATTTATTATTTTATTGTTTCCCTTCTACGTGGTGGTGATTTTACCGAAAGAACCGGGAGTATGTATCACAGCAGTCACGAAAGCTTTAAATGAAAACAGATGGACTCGTCCATCTGAATTTACTGCCAAATCGCTCTCCGTGGTGCTGACGTTAAAAAAAATAAAAACGCCACTTTTTTCAAATGTTCTTGCTGTGGTTTTCACACCTGACGATGATGATTGCTTCTTGTGTTGTGGTAGAAACGTCGTGAGAATTTGTACAGTTTTATATTTTTTATTATTTCATTGTTTCCCTTCTACGTGGTGGTGACTTCACCCCGAAAGAACCGGCAACAAGAAGACAAACAGTACATCCCCGCTGCACAAGACGATGGTCAAAGGTGTCTCAGGACGCTGATGGGAGTCAGCCGCAAAGCCGTAGAGCATCGCCGCGTCCGGCGGCCTCGTGCGAGAGGAAACTTCGTGGGATCAGGCGGAGGAGGTCGTCTTCATCGTCGCGAGCGACGTTCACTTGAAGCTTTCGTTGCCTGCAGGAAGCCGCACGCCCGTTTGGTTCCGTCTGCGAAGTCATCGCGTGGGGTTAGGAAATTGAAAAATGAATTCCGGCGTGCCGGGGCGAGACACGGCAAGCGTCCGTTAATCAGGTGGGAGAGCCGATGACCGAGGAGGAGAGTGAATCCAATGAATCTGGGGAGGATTTGGGGAGCAACTTGACCACCCGCGTTGAAACCCCGTGGGTTTAGTAATAAGTTTTTACCCTTTTAGCTGGCACAAAAAACTGACACCTTTGTTCAAGGCATCATGTCTGCGATAACCACGACACAAGCGGTCAAAAATGTAAACAAAAAGAGACAACTCTGATAATAATGATATTTGGCACTGTCCTTGAATTTGATTGGTCCACACCCGAGACGGCTTTTCTTAGAGCCTAGTCTCCATTGGTGTTGGACCAGATGATACCACAAGGTGTACAACTCAAAAACAGCGCACTATCAGAGTATTGAGGGCTCGGGGTGAGCATTTACATTATGAGACCTCCTTTCCCAGTAACAAGGTATAGTTAATAGGTTTTACCCTTTTAACTTACCCATTTGTCTCTTTTGTTTGCATTATTGACTACTTGTGTTGTCGTTATCGCAAACACGATGCCTTGAATAAAGGTGTCAGTTTTTTGTGCCAGTTAAAAGGGTAAAAACCTATTACTATATCTTGTTACTGGCAAAGGAGGTCTCATAATGTAAATGCTCACCCCGAGCCCTCAATACTCTGATAGTGCGCTGTTTTTGAGTTGTACGCCTTTTGGCGTCTTCTGGTCCAACACCAGTGGAGACTAGGCTCTGAGAAAAGCCGTCTCGGGTGTGGACCAATCAAATTCAAGGACAGTGCCAAATATCATTATTATCAGAGTTGTCTCTTTTTGTTTACATTTTTGACCGCTTGTGTTGTGGTTATTGCAGACATGATGCCTTGTATAAAGGTGTCAGTTTTTTGTGCCAGCTAAAAGGGTAAAAGCCTATTACTATATCTTGTTACTGGTAAAGGAGGTCTCATAATTTAAAAACCCCGTGGGTTGGTTGTTATTTGTTTGACAAATCGTGTTTTTTAATGACCCCTCAGTTCCAGGTCTCCTGTCCAGAGACCTGGAACTGGAGTTGAGACCTGGAACTGGAGTGGAGACCTGTAACTGGAGTTAAGATCTGAAACTGGAGTGGAGACCTGGAACTAGAGTGAAGACCTGGAGTGAAGACCTGGGACTGGAGTGAAGACCTGGAACTGGAGTGAAGACCTGGAGTGAAGACCTGGGACTGGAGTTAAGACCTGGAACTGGAGTGAAGACCTGGAGTGAAGACCTGGGACTGGAGTAAAGACCTGGGACTGGAGTCGAAACCTGGGACTGGAGTGGAGACCTGGGACTGGAGTGAAGACCTGGAACTGGAGTAAAGACCTGGGACTGGAGTGGAGACCTGGGACTGGAGTGAAGACCTGGGACTGGAGTGAAGACCTGGAACTGGAGTGAAGACCTGGGACTGGAGTGGAGACCTGGAACTGGAGTGGAGACCTGGAACTGAGTGAAGACCTGGTACTGGAGTGAAGACCTGAGACTGGAGTGGAGACCTGGGACTGGAGTGAAGACCTGGTACTGGAGTGAAGACCTGAGACTGGAGTGGAGACCTGGAACTGGAGTGAAGACCTGGAACTGGAGTGGAGACTTGGGACTGGAGTGGAGACCTGGGACTGGAGTGAAGACCTGGAACTGGAGTGGAGACCTGGGACTGGAGTGGAGACCTGGGACTGGAGTGAAGACCTGGAACTGGACCAATACAATTTGCGAAAACAAAAAATCCGGCTTTTTTTTCCAACCTTCCATGGTGATGCCCCTCTCCACGTCATCTCTAACGTGGTCTCCGCTCTGTGTGGGGAGCGGTGGTGCAGCGGTTAGCAACGCTGCGACACGTATGTAGGATCTCCCCCTGTCCTACAGAGTGAGAGAGTGAATGAGTGAGTGTGAGTTGAGTGTGTAGATCTCCCCCTGTCCTACAGAGTGAGAGAGTGAATGAGTGAGTGTGAGTTGAGTTTGTAGATCTCCCCCTGACCTACAGAGTGACAGAGTGAATGAGTGAGTGTGAGTGAGTGTGTGGAGTTTGTAGATCTCCCCCTGTCCTACAGAGTGAGAGAGTGAATGAGTGAGTGTGTGGAGTTTGTAGATCTCCCCCTGTCCTACAGAGTGAGAGAGTGAATGAGTGAGTGTGAGTGTGTGGAGTTTGTAGATCTCTCCCTGTACTACAGAGTGAGAGAGTGAATGAGTGAATGAGTGAGAGTGAGTGTGTGGAGTTTGTAGATCTCCTCCTGCCCTACAGAGTGAGAGAGTGAATGAGTGAGTGTGAGTGTGTGGAGTTTGTAGATCTCCCCCGACCTACAGAGTGAGAGAGTGAATGAGTGAGTGTGAGTGAGTGTGTGGAGTTTGTAGATCTCCCTCTGTTCTACAGAGTGAGAGAGTGAATGAGTGTGAGTGAGTGTGTGGAGTTTGTAGATCTCCCCCTGTCCTACAGAGTGACAGAGTGAATGAGTGAGTGTGAGTGAGTGGAGTTTGTAGATCTCCCCCTGTCCTGCAGATTGAGAGAGTGAGTGGGGAGCGGTGGTGCAGCGGTTAGCAGCGCTGCGCTACAACACCTGGGCTTCAATTCCCGCACGCGACCACCAACACCATCGACGATGATTTGAAACCGGTCCTGGGTCTCCCCTAGGTCGACTCAGCATGAAATGTGTAGATGCTTCCCATGATGTGTAAACATCGCCACTGGGGAGACAAAGGCGGCCGGGCGTGGTGCTGGCCACCCACCACCACGTGTGCCCTACCGGTCTTCACAGCTGCTGCTCGCTAACAGCACTTGCCCCTACAGCCTGTTGAAGGCTACGCGGGTGATCTTTGTCTTTGTTGTGTTCTGGTCGGTGACCACAGACTCTGCACATTGGCTGGAGAGGTTTCTTCTTACCATTTCTGTATCATCACCATCATCATCACCATCATCATCACCATCAT